>NC_074720.1:11628644-11933644 GCF_947242115.1 Biomphalaria glabrata
TTCGGACTTGCAATGACTTTTTTTTTTTGGCGTGCAATTAATCTTTCACTTTTAGATTTGCATAAAAATGACGTCTGAAAAACAAAGAAAACTAAATTAGAGTTTTTTGTTTTTTTTTAAAGACCTGGACTGTTTTTTTTTTTTTTTTTGTAGCCTACATCAAATACACCAATAATCATTAACAAAAATATTTTTGTTCCCTTTTTTTAAAATCTTTTTGCCCTGACTTATCTAACTCCCTTTAGAAGCAAACAAAATGCCCCCTTAGGCCGGATAATACACTTAAAACAAAAAAAACTGAGGTACTAGATCTAGAATCTATGCGTTACATGATTCCCCCCCCCCCCCCACGAGCTCAGTAAAGGTCAGCGGTAGAGGGAGCTATTGATAACGTGACGTAGTAAACAAATGTCGAAGGATCGCAGAAACATTTTTGCATTGTTACCTCTAAAATAATCTAAATATAATCTGGGTTCTATTATTTAAGTGTTAAGTAAACTAGATCTAGATCTAGGTCTATCTTGATAGCCATTAGATATGTAACCTTACAGATCTAGACTAGTGTGTCCTGTTATTATTGATTCAAATGACAAGAGTACCCTAATTAAAGTTAGATATATTATTATAAAGCTTACTTATGAGATTTGTTGGGGTAAGAATCATTCAATGAAAGAATCATAATGTGAATTATTTTGTTTTATTTTTAGATCTATTATTATAGCTTTTATATATAATATAGTTAAAGCGCTACTTTCATGCTTATAGCATGCTCAGCATCTAGATCTAGTCTAGAATTGAGTAGAATATCTAATATAATATAATATATAGTATAGTAGATCTAGATCTATATTTTTTATATACTATCATTTTTTTAGAGACTAGAGTCTAGTCTAGTCTAGAATTCTGAATAGTACTATTATTATTATAATTAGTATTAATTTGTTGCAATTTGTATTAATTAACTGTATAATCACTGTTATAATGTGTATTATCATGAATGATAAATTATTTAGTCTACACTAGTACAGTAGTCACTACTACTAATCTATAACTCCACTGTCACTACACTACAGATCTAGATGTAGACTGTACAGACAAATGATTGACCAATTATAATCTAGATTCTAGTTCTAGTCGACTTAATGATGTCAATATGATCAGAACTTCAAGTTAATCTAGTTGGCTGGCTTAGACTTAGAAAGAAAGAATGATTTAAAATAATAAAAATGATCATTAGTCTTAGTCATTAGTTAGATCTAGATGTGTATATTGTTAGATAGCTAGTTTAGATAGTTGGGTTGCGCACTTCATTAGGCCCACAGTGAACGTACATTTTATAGTGACGACGTAGACTTTGGGTTAGAGATTAGAATAGACTTTTAGAAATCAGTTACTGCTAGACTGTTGAGGGGTAAACATCATTATTAGTGACGGACTAGACTGTGGCCCATTCTGTATTAAAAGTTATTCGAAGTTTCATCTTGAATCAACTTAGTCATTTAGTCTTTGTTCCTATTGGTACCTGTTTATTCATTCTTGTGACGGATGTCATAATAAAGAAACTTGCAACTGTAATTCATCTTACAAGGTACGCACGCATTTAGTATAATCAAGAATTGTTAAAAATACTTCAACTACATTGGATATATAATAACTTTAATAAATATTTAAAATGACTTGTCTTATTTCAAGAGTTTCATTTTGCTGACTGTTGTAAATGAAGATAACTTTTAACTGTATAGTATGACAAATTTGAAAAATAGATTTTAAGTTTTTTATGGGTATACTCTTGACTTTGAAAAAAGATGTAGATATTTTTAGAATGCAAATTTTAGTGGGATTGTGAACTCTTGAAATCAGCACTGCAGCTTGAATTCATTGAACTACAATCTAACAATCATCTCAAACAATTAGTTCTTAACATTCCTAAATTAGTGTCCCACAAAGGTCTTGTCGAATTCCTGTTTACCAAATTTATTCATTTGTAATTAGTAATGTGTGCCATGTTTGCATCTTCATATAGATCTATTTATCAGCAGCCTAGAAAAATATGTTAGAAATAGATGACAACCCCTCAGTTCACTGATAACTCCCAAGTTAACCAAAATATGATCAACTGTTATCAAAAAGCTCCCAGCTTGAATTCAAACATAGCCTTAGATTAAATACAAAATTTCTGTATATTTTCCTTTTTCCTTTTTTTTTTTATTATAGCCCAACAAATTTTTTCTTTTAAAAAAGTTTTTGGCTTGCTTGTAAAAAAAAGTTTGCCCATCACTGCTCTAGTCTCTACTGTCGAAAGTCGAACACTACAAAGTCAGTAAAGTGTCTACTCTAAATAAATCTTTAGTCTAGATCTAGAATTTTTCTTTACTAGGCTAGGTTTAGATATAATTTCTAGTGATGTATATTTAATTTAAAATTTTGTTTTATATAGAGCTCTATATTCTAGAGTTAGGTCCAGATATCAATTGAGATAATCACAAGTCTGATACGATAAAATATAATCATACTTAATCATAGTCGACATAGTCATAGACTACTCTAATAGTAAATAGTCTAGTAGATCTAGATTATACTCGACTACTATACATCTATAGTTATTAAGAGTAACATTTTAACAGAAAAAAAAACTTAAATAAAAGCTACTTATCTTATTTTTGGTAAAATAGTTACTTTGACTTAAAATTCAAAATATCTACATGTTATAATAAATGGAAAGTTATCATGGAATCCACATATTGATGAAATTATTGAAAAAATCAAAGCCATAAGATTTATTAAAGGAAATTGTACAAATCAAAGAAGAACATAAAAAAAAACAACTAAAAAGTTAACCTTGGTTATGCCAATATTAAAATATGCCTCCTCAGGTTGGGACCCCTCAAGAAAACTTTTAAAGAGATGCAAAATATAGCTGTGGAATTTATAACAAAAAATATTGACGTTTGATTAGAGTAAAATCATTAGTAAATTAATTAAATGTAGAGACGCTTCAGGACAGAAGACTAACAAGTAAAGTAGCAATAAAACTCTGGACCATAATTTACAAATACAAAAGCAAAACTTAATAAAATACTCAGAAAGACATTTAAGATACAGATACATTTCTTATTCCATATACTAGGATGAATTCATAAAAGTGCTCCTTCTTCCCTATTGCCATTAGAGCATGGAATGGGTTGCCTGAATCAGCCAGGAAAACCAGAGCAGTCTCTGATAAACATGCATGACTAGATTGACATATATATTGATATGTGGAGGAATTAATTATCTTCTCTTTTGAAGTAACATTTGAAATTTATAATATAAGATTCTAGATTTAGATTATATCATAAATTTCATAAATAAGGGACAATTTTATAAATTAGAGTATTTAGAATTTAAAAATCAATCTATATTTACTATATTAATATGATCTAGTCTTTGATTATGACTTTGACTAGTGACAGATCTATATTTTATATATAGATTATATCCACTTTAGAATAATCTAGATCTAATCCTTTGTTAATGACCTAAGATTCTAAATTCTATCTCTTAGATTGTTACTGACTTTAGACAGTAGACTATATATAGATCTTGGTGATTAGATATAGATCTATATCTTTGTCTAGATTGAACTATTCCAGTCTACATCACAGTAGACTAATATATTTTTGTATGTACAAATTACTTGCTACTTATTAAATCTTAAATAATGATTCAAACTGTTCAGGTTCTACTCTTTTAACTAAAAAAAAGCTGTTTTAACAGACACAACAATATGAGATTATACATGCCCCCAATCAAGCAGTTGTAAGCAAAGTACTAGGTATCTGTTCATTTTGTTTTTGTTTGCTTTGTTTGATATTCATTATGTTTTTATCAAGTTAACTTTTGAACAAGTTATCTTTCTGTTTTGTTAATCTTGTAACAGTTACACAATTTTTATAGTGATTTTTAACTTAAGCAAGGAGATGTAGAATTAAAAAATATAAAGTGACCCCTCTTTGTTTTTTTTTTTTGTGTTTTTACTGTTTTCTGTAATTATCTTGATATCATGTTTACTATTGAAACAGATAATTGACATAAGCATGTAAAGTTCTCCTCAGTATTCTAGAATTCAGTTTAGTAGTACAAACTGCAAAGAAAGTCAAGTAAAAGAGTGCTGCAGTTCATTAGTCTCTATAAGCCAGTTCTTTGTTGTTTTTAATGATTGTTAAGGATTAAAATGAACAAAAATATGTTGACTCTTCAAATGTACTTTGAAGTATTTGATATCTCCAACTCCTATGCACCATGTTTATTTTTATGTACAAGATATTTAAGACATTTAAATGTCTTAGTATGATACTAACTGTATTCATTATATTTCTGTATCAGCAGTGGACCACAAAATAGTAGATTCATTCATCATGAGTCGACAGACAGCTCCTGGGCCCAAGAGCAGAACAATACAAGTGAATGCCCTGCCCAATCCTGCATTACCTATGCAGACTTCCGAGCTAAGTTCAGCTGTCTGTAAGTAATAATTTCTCATTTGTGCTTTTTGAAATCACATTCAGAGGTGTCACTTTTCCGGAATAACCCGGAAATCCGGGTTTTGAGGGATCCGATTTTTTCCCCCCTCCGGGTTTGCCCTCTACAATTTTGTTAACATTAGGATTTTTAATTGATTTAGATTTTTTCGAAATTTCTTATAATTTTCCCCGTTAATTTTAGTTTGCTAGTTCCGATCGTGCTAGCCGCCATTTTTAAACAATGTCGACCAGTCTCATATCTCGCAATTCGCGAAACTTTCACTTTGCATTTGCACTAAGCTTTATTTACCGGTACAGTATTTTTTTTTATTAAAGTGTAAACATTCTGAGAATTTCTAGATGTACGGAACGCGCCTCAAATCGGCTCGATTTAGAGTCTAGATCTATTTCTATGATCAATCTAGATCTGATCTAGACTGTAAATTCTTGTATTTAGTATAGATATAGTCTAGATTAAGGCAAGGTCTAGTCTAGATCTACTGGCGTACCTAGTCCTAGATCTAGAAATAGAAAGAAAAAAAATTCACGAGTGCGAAATTATTATTTTTTTTCTTTCCTTGTTTTATATTTTAATATTTGTATAGGTTCAATATAGAGCCTTAGCCTATGTCTAGAGCTATATTGGTCTAGAGTATAATAGAGGTAGGATTTAGATTTAGGATGGACTAGATAACCATATTTACATCCTTTTTTAGATCAGAACTAGAATCAATTATTGAAGAATTAAATTAATAAGTTTGCGTTCGCCCGACGGTCTAGAGGCTAGAAAAAATAGATCGATTGGTCAATAGATCTATAGAAATTATAATTATGTACAAGCAGTCCAGCACATTTTTAGCCATTTGGGTCTACATTTAAATATTAGAAACTAAATCTAAATGCTCATTTTGGAATAGATCTGGACTAAATCTCAAATCAATTTTATCTTGTTGAAATAGATTTACTGGTCCATGCATGTACATTGATGGAATCAGTTTTATCAATGTTGATTAACGTAGGCTGCTTCAAAGGAATAATGAGTGAAAAAATGTTGAGAGAGAAACATCATTTAAAATAACTGTGTGTTTGGGGGGGGGGGGGGGGTGTATAAACATTGTTAATATAAAATTGTACTAAATCCTCTTAACTTGTATTACAAGCTTTATCAATAAATACACACAAACTCTATTTATTATAAGGATAGGCTTACTAATTACATATTTAAAACATGGGGGGCATATTATGATATAGATCTAGGTAGTAATTTAATACTGTTCTTCTTTCGTAAAATTTTGGTGCTTAAATTGTATATGCGGGACGTTTCATGGTTGGTAAAGTTTGGGGTTTATGATTTCAGGGTTTGTAAAATTTGGAAATTCGGGTTTCAGGGTTTACTTGGTCTCATGGGTTGCACCCCTGATCAAATTTTTTATACGTTTCTAGCCATAAAAAATGTTTCCTTGTGTTAGGAATTAGTTTTTTTTTTTTTTTTTTTTTTACAATAGCTTTATTGTTTTAATTATTTATTTTATTTATTTGAAGGGGCAGGCTCAACCAATGGCACCTCAGATCTTGCCAGCTATTTTGAGTGTCCAGTTTGTTTTGATTATGCACTGCCTCCCATCATGCAGTGTCAAAGTGGTCACATTGTATGTCAGTCCTGTAGACAGAAACTTACCATGTGTCCAACTTGTAGAGGTCCTTTAGGTAAGGAAACATCGGACATTGTTAAATCTTGTCAATACTTATCACATGTCCTATTTGTAGAGGTCCTTTAGGTAAGGAAACATTGGACATTGTTAAATCTTGTCAATACTTATCACATGTCCTATTTGTAGAGGTCCTTTAGGTAAGGAAACATTGGACATTGTTAAATCTTGTCAATACTTATCACATGTCCTATTTGTAGAGGTCCTTTAGGTAAGGAAACATTGGACATTGTTAAATCTTGTCAATACTTATCACATGTCCTATTTGTAGAGGTCCTTTAGGTAAGGAAACATCGGACATTGTTAAATCTTGTCAATACTTATCACATGTCCTATTTGTAGAGGTCCTTTAGGTAAGGAAACATTGGACATTGTTAAATCTTGTCATTACTTTTCACTTGTCCTATTTGTAGAGGTCCTTTAGGTAAGGAAACATTGGACATTGTTAAATCTTGTCAATACTTATCACATGTCCTATTTGTAGAGGTCCTTTAGGTAAGGAAACATTTGACATTGTTAAATCTTGTCATTACTTTTCACTTGTCCTATTTGTAGAGGTCCTTTAGGTAAGGAAACATTGGACATTGTTAAATCTTGTCATTACTTTTAACTTGTCCTATTCGTAGAGGTCCTTTTAGGTAAGGAAACATTGACTTTGCTAGTTCTTGTGAAGAAATACTTGGTCAGTCTAGTAAATGGGAACAAAAGAGCACAGTAGAGGTCTCTGTGGTGGTTTACAATAATGTTTCATGTCAAACTTGACCACCAACATGCTACAACAATCCATCACCCTTTAAAGTGGAGTGAGTCTTGCCTTTACTTGAATTAACTATTAGGCCCTCCTAATGTGCAGCTTAAGACGTAACTATCATACCTATAAAATAATAAGAATAATTAACCGAAAACATTTTCCATTTACTTTTATAATTCTACATTTTATACATATCATAGACATCAGATTATTATTGTCCTCTGGTTATTTCTTTTATAGAATGTTTTTTTTGGCATTATTTGAAAATCAATCTTGTCTTAAACATTTGTCTTTGTCTGGAATATGGCATGAAGCTATATAAATTTGTTAAATCCAGTTTTTTTCTTTTCCACTGCAACATCATCCTGTGTCTTTTAACTCTTATTGGTGGCACTTGTTTCCTTATTCCATCAATTTCTCTAACAAAAACATTGAAACTTTCCAATAAGTATGTTTTTAAAATTATCAGGCAACATCCGTAACTTGGCCATGGAGAAAGTGGCAGCATCTGTGCTTTTCCCCTGTAGATATTCCAACAATGGATGCCAGTCTACCCTGCTACACACAGAGAAAAGTGATCATGAAGACACTTGTGAACACAGGTATATTACATGCTTAATCCTATGTCTATCATCTTATCTTTGGAGAATAATAATAATTTAATTTATATAGCACAATGCAGACTCGAGGCGCTATCTTATCTTATATAATACAGACGTTACTTCAAAAAAGAAGATGATTACGTCCTACGCGTCGTGCATATTAACCAACGACCTAAATTCTGCAAAGTCATTGGTTTTTCTGGCTAGCTCAGGCAAGCCATTCCATGCTCTAATAGCGCTAGGGAAGAAGGAGCACTGGTACAAATTTGTCCTAGCATATGGAAAACACTATGAGAACATAACAGGCATAAAAACAGTTAATTGAAAAACTTTTCCAAATAAGTTTTGAAACAGATAGGTCTTAATGTTCTTCTTAAATGTAGTGAAGCATCTTGTTTGTCTGAGCTCAATGGGGAGTGATATCATACCCTTGGTCTTTGCACTGAAAAAGCCAGCAAATTGTAACTTTCACTGGATAATGCAGCACAACTAGAAGCATTGATCCCATGGAGCGCGGGTCTCTCTGAGGGATATAACATTTTCTTAAATTACAAGAGCATTTAACTGTTCTAGATCCACTGATGACAAAGTGTGGCCACCTTGTACTTGATACTTTGTGACTAGAGCCAACAGAATCTAACCAGGAGATCAGTGCAGAATTATGTCTTGATTAATAGTGAAGCAGTAAAGAACATTTATTTTTGCTAGCAGAACATTTATATTTTGTTGCCTTTTTGTTTTTTGTTCAGGCCTTATACATGTCCATGTCCTGGGGCCTCCTGCAAATGGCAAGGCTCACTTGAACAAGTTATGCCACATCTCATGCAGTCCCATAAAAGCATAACCACATTGCAAGGTAAAATATTTCACTTATTCAGTTAAATGTTGTATTTTCTGCTTTTAATAAAGGAGGAGACCTTTATATATCTTTATCAATCTCATATTAAAAAAATAAAGAATTAAAAAAAATGCGTACATAAAAAAAATGTTCTTTCAAAAAATATTTTGTGTTAAGCCAACAGCAGTCAGTGTTATAATTCAGTCATAGAACCAACATCAACTACAATCAATAAGGAAGGTCAAAAAGAGTTCTGATGGATATTGTTATAGTTTGGTCATTGAACCAGCAGTCAATGTTATAGTTTAAACATTGATAACACCTAATGAGATTAGAAGCTTCTGTCTTATGGTCCCACCTGACAATTTTAAAATTTTGTAAATGTTTTTGTTTTATTATTAAGCCTTACAAGGCCTCACAAGTTGGTATCATATAAATCCAAAGACTTTTAGAAATTAACTTTTGAAACATTTGTTTCCTTTCTTTCTTGGTTGCTAGGTGAAGACATAGTTTTTCTGGCAACAGATATTAATCTCCCGGGAGCAGTGGACTGGGTGATGATGCAATCATGTTTTGGTCACAATTTTATGCTTGTCCTTGAAAAGCAGGAAAAAATTGATGGGCTTCAAATGTTCTATGCTATTGTTCAGCTTATAGGCACACGAAAACAGGCTGAGAATTTCATATACAGGTATGTGCTCAGCAGCTATTCTCATTGTGATGTTTGAAGTTATACCAAATTCATAAATTATACTATAGAGGTTTGAGGGACAAAGAAATATTTTTGCTATTAACTGCTCTTTAGTTATGCTTGTTTATTTTTAGAATATTGGACATGTTGAAAGAGTATTAAGTTTGTGCACACAGGATGGGTTGGAGGAATGTTTAGTAGTTAGACTCTTGATGGAGAAAATGATTTCTCCATTATAATACTGCAAAGTTTGTGTACACAGGATGGGCTGGAGGAATGTTTAGTAGTTAGACTCTTGGTGGAGTTAATGATTTCTCCATTATAATACTGCATCTTGGAGGTGCAGTTGCAGAGTGTTTAAGCACTTGGCTTCCCTGGATTCAGATCCTGCTGAAATTGGGAGTTTTACTTTTGGGATCTATAGGGTGCCTCTGAGCCCACCCAGCTCTAATGGTACCTGACATTAGTTGGGGGAAAGTAAAGGCGGTTGGTCATTGTGCTGGCTTCATGACACCCTTGTAAACCATGGGCTACAGAAACAGAGGACCTTTACATCATCTGCCCTGTAGATTGCAAGGTCTGAAAGGGGAAATAATGCTGTATCTTAGGTTTAAAAGTAAATAGTTAGATCTAAATAAAATTACTGCAGCAAATCACTGTACATTTTGTGAATGTAAAAACTGGTGAGTTCTACATACTGGTACCTACTTTTTGTAAAACTTGATTTTATTTTTCCTTACATTTAAAATAGTACTCTACTATGTCTGTATGTAGGTTAGAACTTAATGGCCACAGGCGCAGGTTAACCTGGGAGGCAGCGCCAAGAAGCATCCATGATGGTATACAGTCAGCCATAGCCAGCAGTGATTGCCTAGTGTTTGACACCAACATAGCTCAGTTGTTTGCTGATCATGGCAACCTGGGGATCAACGTCACTATCACCATCTGCGATAGATAGATGAACTCACTCCTGCCCAATGTTAATATTGAAACATAAACAAAAATGTATTTGTTTTGGTCCTCTGTTGTTATCCATTGTTGTCTACATCATTACTTCCCCTTGTCATGCAAATGGTTGGTTTGATACAGGTATCAACTTATCCACCAACAAATATTTGTACATAGTTTCATATCTTCTCTTACAGGTAAATAACACATGCCATTTTGAAGTCATTTTAATAAACAAATCTCTATGTAATTAGCAAAGGAGACAATATCTTGTGGGAATTCAAGAGTTGATTGAATCTAAGCTATTGTCTTTTTTCCCGGCCAATAGTCAAAAGTAAATACTTAATGGCATATCATATATGCACCTTTTCACATCACAATGCTGACCAGTTTTCTTGAAATTCTTCATGCTGTACCTATTGTGATCAGGAATATATGGTCATCTTACGCAAAACAAAACACTTTGTGGTTTTAACCCATTTTTTGTGTTGCAGGAAATGTTACATTTTTTAAATGCAAAGTTTGAAGACTTGTGAGTTAATAGTTCAGTGATGGCTGACACAGGCTGCTGTGCATTGGTCAGGATATACTTAAAAGTATATTTATCATGTATTTATTTAATATATTCTGTTCAGGGCTTTTCCCAGGTTGATTTGTTGAACTTTGTGGATCTTTGATTGGGGTACATTTATGCTTAGTTCCATTGGCATTTGACAATGGTTTAGCTAAGTGTACTGGTCTTTATAAAAATGTCCATCAAACTTTGGATTGATAATTTACCAAGTTCAGTGCATGGATTGATGTGCTGGGATTCTTTACCTTGGTGAAAATTGTTCCCAAGTTTGATCAGTAATAGATTTAAAAAAACAACATACTTTCCATTATGAGAAATAGCTTGAAATTTATAATGGTCACAGACTATTTTATCATTTTTTATAGTTACATCTGAAGACACCTGCTTCTAACTTTCTTTAGACAGAAGACACAAATGTACATTTCAACCTTAGCATTAGTGCTAGACTAGTCAGAAAGATAAGGTGGATGCTAAAAGTCACATCTGTACAGAAGATGTCCTAGTTGATGAACTTATGATCTAGTGTTGTACTTAAAGTAGGTTAGCCCTTTAGTGATCATCATCTTCCAAAGAGTTCCTTCAAGAGCATGCAATTTCCATTCGCACATCAACAAACTTTTTGCAACATTCTAATTTTTTGTTTTGTCCATGTCCAGAGAGGATACTAAAAAGGGATTAAATCTAAAAGAAACAGTTTATAAGTCCATGTAATTGGACATTTAAACAAAAAATTATTAATGGTAGCATCATTCATTCAAGTTGAATGAATTTCATGCTTCCTGTGTCCAACCTTTTAGGGTTATCATTTGAATGTTGAAACTTTGGCCCATTTCATAAATTGTTTGTCTTGGGTATAAATTCTCATTTTTTCTCCTAATATACCCAATCAGAAAATGTTTCATGAAACTCATAGACAAAGTGTCTCAACCCAGTCATTGTGGCTGCAAAATGGTGAAGGTCCTGGGTTAGTCTAATGCTTGCACATGACTAATGATTTCCCCCCGCAAATGTTTTGTTCAATCCGTAGACAAGAGATTGAAATAACTGAAGTGATTGGAAAATATATATTGAACTTCTAACTATTGTAGATATTGAGCACTTCAATCTACTGGAATAGATAGAGATAGGCACAATTTAGTCTTCAATTGAGTCATTAGTAAAAAAAAAAATCCAGCCATCATAAATCATGTTCATTCATTGGCTAGACTGTGGGTATTTTTTTGTGCCTTGTTTCTTGGGGCAGTCACAGAGTCATTAGTCAAATAGTTGAGTTTAAGGAACTCATTTTATGGACTCTATTGACATATGGTCTCATTTTTTTTTTTTTCATTTGAATGTTTCACTGTTTTAATGTTTATGTGCAGGTTATTTTCATTGCAATATCATCACTTTATCAATGATCCCTTTGTGGGAGAATGCATTGTCTTATTTTATGTGCTAGCTCCCAGTGTGCTATTTGTAGATTTACAGTGGGGACAGATCTTTATGAATAATATAATAATTTATCACACCATAGTTTGTATTTTGTGTCTAATGTTAGAAATTTTTAATTTTCTTTTTGATTGACATCAGTGATAAGATTTCCACATTGTACTCATTACTTCCCCAATTCTCATCATTGAGATGTTGGATCAGAATGTTATTCCTTTGTCTCAACGTTAGTTAAAGATAGTGCAGACTTTTGTTTTTACATTGCAGTATCCTGCTCTTATTTCCCATGGAACATTTTCCTTTTTATTAAATGTCAAGATCTGTCTGTTCCTTCGTACCGAGGGTAATGGGCTTGGAGGGATGCTCTATTTTCTGAGAAAGATGTCTGATTGATTGACTGGGTTCACGTGTTATTTATTCCTGTAGGTAGATACGAGTGTCTCAATGTGTCTGTGTCCAAGGTGCCTTCTGGTTGTAGATGGCTGTTTCTATTTTAGCCTTTTCCTAATTTTATCTAAAAGAAAAAAATAGAATTATTTTATGAATAGTTTTTTTTTTTTTTAAACTAAAGAGATGTTAAGAGAGGTCAAGAGCATTTGAAAATAACAGACAGAAAAGAGGGTGGAGTATTATGCTAAGATTGTAGAAAGGTCTGATAATATAAAATAAAAACACAAGCCAGTATATCATGACAGTTTGGACTACTAAAACTTTGTTTTTCAATTTCAAGAAATTGTCATGTATAGTGATGTAGGAGCAGTCCTTAAGTTGTATTCCACTAAACATGCCTGCCAAGTGTTTGGTGTCTGTGTACATAGATTGAATGAAGTCATTAGTTGAACACTTTATCTCTGTCATTGTTCACCTGTACAAACTCCCTCCAAAGTCTAGGATTCTATATTCTCACTTATTCGTTGGTTGCTTTGATATTCTCTTATCATTGGTGACACGTTCTGTCAGACTCAAACTCAACTAAAATATAAAATGAAATATAAACTCCTATATTCTTTTATTATTCAATGCTTTGAAGATTAAAACCATAAGTTAGTTTGTGGTTCCTTGATTTTTTTTCAAGAATAGTAATTTTTGTGTCTTTATTACTGTCAAAACACTTTTATAGTTCAGTGAAGAAAAGTTCTTACATCCTGGCTTAATATCAAGGACTAGAAAGTAAAATCATTTTCGATGCTGTTTTGACTTTGTCATTCTCAACTAGCTTCTCTTTTTTTTATAAGCTGGCTTGGTTTTACCAACGTACTGACATTGTCCTTTTGACAGAACGTGCCACATTGATTTGATTGTGGGAATATTGCACACAGGACTTGAAGTAGAGGTTTTGTTGTGGCTATGTTGCACACAGGACTTGGAAGTAGAGGTTTTGTTGTGGCAATGTTGCACACATAAAAAGTTTTGTTGCTCTTATTTTGGATAAAATCCTTGTCTGAAATTTCTCACTGCATGTTTGATTAAAATGTATTGATACATTACAATCCTTGTTTGTTTTATTTTATCTCAATGTGTTGTTATAAGTACCGGTATTTAAATAGCTAACAAGTTATAAGTATACAAATAGAAGTTCACTACAAGATACATATATAACGCAATTTCTGTTAAACTTTAAAGAGAAAAAAAAAATAACTCGGCCTCAGAGGAAAGCATTTTTAGAATAGGCGCAAAAGATGAAAAGATAACAAATAGAAAGCCCGGAGGAAAACTTTGCATCATGTGTGCCAAAATATGAGGCCACAACTGGGTTTGCACTTATTTTATGGTCAAATAAATGTCAAGGTTTTAATTGGTGAATTTTAATATCTGTTGTTCTGTACTAACTAAAATAGACATAGACATCAAGTAGTACAACAATTCAAAGAGAAACAAGGCATCTTGAATTACTTTACTATTCACAATCACATGTCACTTAACAAGAAGTGACTGGCATGCCACTCAGAAGATATCTGCACTTCTCTTTGGTGAGTTGATAGAGCCGTTTAAAGTTTACACGCGTCGTGTTGGTATATTTTGACTAATACGTTATCCAATGGAACGCATGGGCAGGAGGGGGGGGTGTCGTTATTTAGTGACTGATTTTTTGCTTTATTTTGTTTATTTTAGGTGAAATTTTAATACTAAACCATCACTTGCCCAACACAGCCAAGGGGGTTTTGAGTTTAAAACTCCCCTACCAGGGGGTTTTGTATTTAAACCCCCCTCGTCTATAAAACAAAAGAAAATGCAAACGACAATCCCTAAATTCCAAGAGTACATCTAAGGAGGATTTTGATTTAAAACCCCTCTCCAAAATTTACGATAAACCCCTCTTCAATATAAAAAAAAAGCAAATTACACACTGAAAATTGTATGAGCGTAGCCAAAGGGGTTTTGAGTTTAAACCCCTCTTCAGCTGGGTTTGAAGCTAAAAATACCTCTGCAATATAAAATTAAAAGCAAATTATGCACTCAAAATGCTATGAGCATAGCCTAGGAAACCCCCCGCCAGCGGGGTTTGAAGCTAAAAAATAAATCTTCAATATATAAAAAAACATTTCGCTATCAAAATGCTATGATCGTAGCCAAGCCTATTGGGTGTTTTGAGTTTAAATTTCCCTTCAAAGGGGTTTGATGATAAAAAAAATACCTCTTCAATATAAAAAAAAAAAAAGCCAATTACCGGTACACACTAAAATTCTTTGAGCGTAGCCAAGCCAATGGGGGGTTTTGAGTTCCAACCCCTCTCCTCCAGATGGCGTTTTAAAAAGTTTAAAACTCCTCAAGAAGGTTTTGAGTTCAAAATCCCACTACAGAGCGCTTTAAGGTTGAAAGCCTCTCTCTTCAATATTATTTCTAAAGCAAACTACTACACCAAATTCTATGGCCGTAGCTAAATGGGGTTTTGAATATAAAAAAAAACAACTCCAGATACATTTTAGTCCCCCCCCCCTCCCCCAAACAGATGATTTTGACGATAAAACTTCCCTTTTCGATACAACATCTAAAACAAAATAGTCACCTAATTCAAAGAACGTAGTCAGAGAAGTTAAACGTGTCTACAGGTGGCTGGGCTCCATTAATAAAGTGGCAATGAATAGTCATCTGCCGAAATTGAAAAGCACTAAATGTGGCTCTACAAGATGGCTAAGACGGATTTAAGAGTCAGTTATAGAGATCGGGTCTAAATCAAGGAAATCCTATGCCGAAGTGGGAGTCGACCCCTTAGTAAGGTTGTGACAGAGCGTCGCATGAGGTTTGCGGGACATGTTCTCCGACAAAATGAATTACGCATAATAAGAATTGCAATGACATCTTAGTTCAACTTGGCGCCACAGTTTCATGGAGGTCCTCAGAGCAGGTGGGAAGAGGCTTCAGACATTGCCAGAGTTTTGTGGAAACAGCTTGCCAGCAAATGCGCAGAACGGCGCAGGAGGGTCTAAGTCAGTAAGAATAGCACATTTGGTTTTTGAAATAAAACGTTTTAATAGCAGGACAATGTACAGTAGGTACCTCAGAATATGTATTTAGTTGGCTTTCAATACCAGAAATACTGCTTAGCGGCGGGGCGGGGGGGGGGGGCTGAGAGCTCATAGCTATCCTCACTCAATAAAGTATTAAGTACTGTTTCATTGACTAATGTAGGTAATAGCATTTTTAAAAATCTCTACAAAGTTGTAAATACACAAAAAAAAAAAAAATCTCTAAAAGACGAAAGAAGGAAACAAGAAATAAGTGTACAAAAAGTTTGTGATAATTTTATTTTCATCATTAAAGAAACAAAAAAAAAATATTGTATTCCACATAACCTTGATATTTATCTGCAGTTGAACAAATCATTTCAAAAAATATTTTTCTTGGAGCATTGATTCAAACAAGAGAGAAATACTATCCAATATAGAAACAAAATCCATGACTTGGAGGACCCAATGTGCTGTCATTGACTGGGTGTCCAATTGCTCGAGTAGAGAGAGAGGCACATAGCAAAACATGTTAAATGGAGACACAATGGCAGGACCAAATGGGATGTGGAAATGTAGAGAGCAACAGTGCACTGGGAATTCAAAGTAGATTCAACTTCATAGAGCAATTAGATTGGCATTATATTAATACACAAGAATCAACAAAATCAAAGTCTCAACCTAATCTGATCATATATTCATTTGTTTTTACATTAATATTATTTTTAACTGTGAGAAAGGGATGTTCTAAGGGTTTAGAGCAAAAATCCCAATAATGGGATTTTAGACTTCTACTCAGCTCTACTGGGTAACTGACATTTAGTTAGGGAAAAGAAAACAACAAAAATCTGCTTCAGTGGTAATAGGTCTTGGTAATAAACAATGGGAGGTTCATTCAAAGATCTCTAACTAGACAATAAATCTGCAGCAAAAAAAACATATTTGCAAAAGCTTAACATAAATACAAGCAATTATAGTTGCTTCTTGGCGCCAGAAAAGAAGGCCTTAAGGTATGCCAATTTGGCTGATAATCTACCAATTAGTAGCTGAACTTGTTAAAAATAAACTGGACACTCTGTGAAATGTAAAAATAAACTGCATTTTTATTTGCCTAATTAGAAACAAAAAGAAAACATGAAAATGATAGAGACGCTAACTATTTATTCTCTCTTATATGATAAGTATGGACTAGAAGTGACATGCCCTTTCTGTCAACATTATGTCAGACTCAACAATTTATATATCAATAAAGAAATGAGCATTGGTGATCTCCATAAATAAAAATATATATATCAGTTGCAGTTCATTGTTATGTTCTTCAAGACAATCACAAGATATTTTGACTAGAAACTAAGCAATACACCCAGACTGTGAGCTCAAGAAGAAACAAGATTTCATTTCTGGATTCAAGCATTCACCTTATTTTGTAAACACAAAGTGTTGTTACACTACAGACATAAATAATCTCTTCAACCCATTCAAAGTCATCTTGTAGAAATATGCCAAAAATGTGTGCTGTTGCACATAAAAAAAAACATGAATAAAAAAAAACAGAGTGCTTACAAAATTATGAAAAGTAATGGAAGGCTGGAAGAAACGATGTTTTAAAAAAAAACTTGAATTGTGCTTAGATAAATAAAAACAGTTACAGATGAATTATCTCTGATGTTAATATGTGAATGGATGACAGCAACATGATGAGTATATGCAGACATAGTTTGTATTCATTAATAAAGATATTGAGATAACAGTAACCATGAAATGTGAATTCTGCATGTTTGATAATTGCATAAGAATCACTGAATAATTTCCACAATATCTTGAAACTGAATAAATAACATACATATCTCAAGTCACTGATTCTACTTCTGATATAAACTAGTCCTGTGATTATTAGGTGAAGTAAACCAAGAACTGTAATGTTAGAATGCTAGACAAGAAATTGCCTTCCATTAAATTCACAAGGAATGACTATGGTTGCTATGAACAAAAAAGGATGCACAGAAACATATTTAAAGCTACATTCTTCAGTTACCACTGTAAAAAAAAAAGTTTGGTTTGTATCAGAGGTAAATCTAAACTTGATTGTAGCAGGAGTAGGTAGTGATGGCAGTGAAACCCAAGATAAACCTAAGTGCCAGCTCTAAGAAAACCCAGCTACCCAAAGTGTGCCAGTCAGATATCATACAGAATGAAGGTATTTGCCAGTTTAACCTTGATGAGCAAACAAATCCCAGGAAATGAGCAGTTCAGAAAGTTGGTGTCAACAAGAATCAAGATGGAAGCAAACCCTGGGTATGGAGAGGGGGAGCAGAGTTACAAGTTACACAAACAATTAGCTGATAATTACACAATAAACTGAATATCTTTTTACATGTAGAGATTTCCATTCATATTAAACACAAGCAAACATCAAAATAATGCAAAATAGAAATATCTGTACAAGCACGGATTAGTTTTTGACTTAACATTTTCATGTTATTTGCCTCAGTTTAAACCAAATCTACCACAATATTGCACAATGTGTTGTGTATTTGTTGATGTTGGCAGAAATGCATTTTCTGTAATGGGTGTTAAACACAGTCTTTAGAAATAAAGTATATTAGAATAACAAAAGAAAAAAAAAGTGATTTCAAGAGATGAATTATGTCAATATGGTGGGAACAAAAAGGCCTCTATTAAACAAACAAACACAAAATTTCTGTACAAGACATATTTCACGTCTGAAATACACATTAAAATGCCTGTTTTGGTTTGAATGTTTTTATCCTGAAATAATGTTTAATTTAATTTCTGACTCTGCATGATAGGCAAATGTTATCTTTATATATATATATATATATAAAAAGACAATTACAATATTAGTCTACATTCTGTAAATTCAAAAACTTTTTTAATATACACTGACTTGTAACAAACTAAATCCAAAATGCCTATGATTCATCAATTTTGGAAAAAGAAACAAAACTAATGTAAAAGTTCAGTCTTAAGTCAGTGTAATGGTTCAGATCAGCAGCAGTGAGAAGCCAACAAAAATGTCGCCTAAAAAAAAATGTGTTAGGAATAGTAAGTAGCTCTTTAGTGTATGGCAGCACTTTTAACACAAATTTTTCTTTACAAACTAACAAAATATTCAAACAAATTTGAGGCAAACATTCAGTCACTGTGCACATTTTACTAGGTAATATTTGAGCTCTGAGCAAATACAAACATTCTTTGGGGACTGTACAACTGTGAAAAGGGTTGGCCTTTCCTCTTCAGGTTTAATTACTCGCTTTAATTACTTAATGACATGATGCTTGGGAAAACAGAATCATTAATTAAAGAAGATAATTATGCTGTTTAATAGCTTTTTTAAAAGTTTGGTAACCTGGAAAATGTAACGAAAAAAAATAAAAAAATTTGGGTTATATATATAGAAGCTTAGGGATATTTTTCAATGACTGTTAAGTTAAACAACTAGTAACATACAGAAAAATATTCTTCACACCAAGAAACAATGGCTCATTGATTTAAAAAAAAAAGGAAAGCAGTAAATAGAGAAACTAAACCAGAACATCAACACTAACTGGCAATCAGCTGAATGTCTTACCATTCTACTAACAGTAGCTCTTACCAAACAAATACCCAAAATATTTCTTAGAAATATATAAGATTAAAAAAACAACATTTGACAGCTATTTAAAATTTGTATTATACATAATCATGTGTGGTACCCCAATGGTTCAACAGTCTAAGGTTTAGGAGAAGCTGATTATATATATTGAAATAAAAGACTTTTTATTCAAAATGTTCTTTTGTGAGGGGTTGACGACTGCTTATTGAAAACATTAACTCTAATCATAGATTGTGTTTGACAACTAATAAAACAGGAATATGACTTAAAAAAATGAAACAAAACCTGTTGAGGACAATACCACAGTGCATGAATGTCAGGTAATCTCTTTCATCTCTAGAGGTTAAAGAGTTTTGAAAGGGTTCCCATAAAAATAAATGTAAAAATAATACTAAAATAAAAAGCAACTGCAGTTTAGTGAACAAACATTATTAAAAACGCTGTTTTTTTAAAATAAATTTAATTTGTTTTTGAATTTACTGAACTGATTAAATTAGATCAGTGATGCCCAACATAAATCGACCTGTGGGCCATTTTAATTTCCGACACTGGTGTCGCGGGCCACATTAAGGAAAGGTAAATGAAATAAAATTGACTGAAACTATTTAATTAGTAACCCGTGGATCTAGTACTTACATTCATTAAAGGGAAATTATTTTCTTTTTTTTTCATGAGTCAGAAAATGACTTCATTTCTCTTCTACAAATATGAGCAACAGTGTAGCTAGCTTTACCGATTCATATTCTTTTCTCTTTATGGTAAATATTAACATTAATCTTCCAATTACTAGACATAGTTTAACTGTAAATATTAACATTAATCTTCCAATTACTAGACATAGTTTAACTATCTTTTTATTTGAATGACGTCAAATTTGTTTTATGATTGCTTTTCTTTTTTTTTTAAAACAGCCACATTTATTTACAACTCTAATATATTGGCTTATTATCAGGTTCTGACAAAAAGATAAGGTCCTTTCTGTTTTTATTTTTATAAATTCTACATTAAGAGTCCAATCTCATAAACGCACAAATGTTAGTCATGGTACCAATCAATCGGAGAAAAATTGAGGGCCCTAACATAGGTAACGAGACATTTTTCAACCTTTTCTTTGAGGTGGGTGGCTGGTTTAAGCGGATTTTCCACACTTTGTGCCGACATTTCGGTGGGCTGGATGGAACCACATTGCAGGCCGGATCTGGCCCATGAGCCGTATATTGGGCATCACTGAATTAGATGAACTAATGTTTGTTTTCAAGTGTAGTTGCTAGAATCTTGTCCTCACTATTTCCTGACATAAACTGACAGCCAACAAAAAAAGGTGACAAAAAAATCTGCTGACAAGAAATGTGTAAACTGACAAGCATACTGTGTACCATTGTTTAAAGGCTTTATTTACAGAATGTGTACACTAGAGTCCATGTATGCTGTACAGACACACACACATGGGATACACATAGAAATGGTAAGAAAAACAAACAACTGCTTTGGATAAAGCTTCCTATATACAATGTCACAACCTTGAGTGTGACTGGAATTACAAAATGGTTCATGGCTTTCAAAGAGGACTTCAACAACTGCCAACAGAATTAGAGAAACAGCAAGAAACTTTGTATTTACAACTTATGAACTGCCTGAATAACAGTCCTGCCTTGATCTGCTAGTACAGCCTCAAATAAGGTACAAGAGGCACCACTGAGTAGGTGAAGATTTGTCAAACTATTTGCCTGTTTGGCTGAGGAGTATTCTGACTCTGACAAAAAGGATGATCAAGTTGGGTCAAAATAAAAAAAATTAGTTTGTTGTTTTCTATTCAAAAATACCTTTTTAAAAATGTTAATTCCAAAGTAAATGTATAAACTCAATTGAGAAAGCAAAATGGTATTGAGCACACAAGAGACTAGTTGATGCACACAATAACACTGTGCTAGTTATTGTTCTAAATATTTTTGTTCAATAGCATAGAGTTCTTCTACAACAAATGAATTCAATTAAGGTGAAGTTATGACTCTCTCAATATTTATACATTTCAAATATTTACAGGTAAAAAAAAATAGCTGACAAAACATAATTACTGTGATCAACATGCTGTCCTATCTATTTCTTCATCTTCTGTTCATAATCACTAGATACAGAGGGACATGTGTTTCTAGTATCAAAAATATTTTTGTACAAATGTGAACATCCAAAAAAAAAAAAAAAAATTACATATAACAACTCAAGAGTGTAAATAAAAATATCAAAGATAAAGATGCAGTAGATGTCCATCATTGACTATGGAGTTGTAAGGTTTGTACAATGACAAGCTAGACATTTCTGAAAAACACTGGGTGAATTGTGGTTCGGATAAAAGTTAAACAGGTTCTCAGTAACAAAGTTTGTTATGTCTCATAGAGTGGAGTCAAGTGGACTGATGTTAGTAACAATTTGGATGTGCAACAAACAATTGAAGATTGGATGATTATTGGTGAAAAGAATGACTGGAGATTGGATGATTATTGGTGAAAAGAATGACTGGAGATTGGATGATTATTGGTGAAAAGAATGACTGGAGATTGGATGATTATATGGTACAAAGAGACTGGTAATTGGATGATTATATGATACAAGGAATGATTGAAGATTGGATGGTTATGTGGTATAAATGGTGATTACGGAGAACTATGACTGGCAGAGTTGGGCTAAGTGACAGCCAATGAGATGCACAACATGCCTAAAGCCAACTGAGACTGCTGATGATGTGATGTGGAACCAGATAAGAGAAACATCAAAACATCTACAAGGGAACTGCAATAACTGATGTGAACAACAGGAATGAAGACAATGTGTCAGTAACATTTGTCAATTGAAGTCAAACATATCTCTGTAAAAAAAAAAAAAACAGAAATGCTTTTCAATCAAATGATAACTTCTGCATTAATTATGCTGTGACATTATTGACAAGATGTTAAGCAGGGTGATATTTGAAACTTCCTTTGTAATGAATGTCCTGAGAAAAACATTAGTCAAGAATAATGAATAATGAAAGATTTTTTTTTTCTACTTTAAGCATGAACTTTTCTATCAGAATGCTGTTTTTTTTTGGTTTAGACTAGAAGACAACCATATTTAGACTGCACAGGTAAAATTGAACTTTTAAGTTAAATAATAATTTTTATTTAATTGCAACCAAAATTTCTACATAGCTATTTTTTTATGTCATAACACTAGATTTATTTTGACTTAAATATTGCCAGAAACTTGAGCTGAGTTTAATTCATGATAATGGGAAAATTGAATGTTTTTTTTTGCTCAAAAATTGGACAACTGCATGTATTCCCATGTTATATTTTCTACGCCAACCATGCAGCATACAATGAAAGCTAAGTCAGACTTGACCAGACTGAGCACTACTATGACTAGAGAAACAGACTTGTAATACTGCAGGGCTTACATATATAACATGGTGGAGGCATTAAACACACTAAACAGCTCAAATTGAAAGAGATGTCTGTAGACTTCAGTGATAATTGTTTACACTCTGCGATCCACCATGTTGCGACTCTACTGTGTGAAAGGCAGATGTACGAGAGTATCCCTGGTGCGTTAATCATCATACATATCAACCAAAATCAGTAACCACTAGCTGTACATCATAAATAAAATGTCAACTGATAAATGTGCCACATGTTTTATGCAAAATTTATAATTTTCATATAAAAACTATTTCATTGGTTCAATAATTTAGAATTGAAGTAAAAAAAAACAAACAAAAAAACAACAACAAATGAACATTCAGTATTTGTTTAAATACAGGTAGCTTAAATTATGAATACAAAAACAAAATAAATTATGTTCAACAAGTTAACACCAAGACAGGTCTGTTAACAAGTCAATAAAGGCTGACTAACGTTGTGAAGCTGTTACAGATAAGATTCTGTAAGTGTCTGTATAAATATTTACATAATGAGATACAAAACAGCTGTCCATCTTTTGACCTGTGTGCCACATCATACAACAGTGCCAGGCCAGGATACAACAGAAAGATTGACCACACCATCGATGTGCTTGAGGATTTCAACAGCTGCTGCATGGTTGATGACCCGCAAGTTGTGCTCATTAACTGATAACAGAATGTCGCCACATCTTGATTGGATAAAAAGTAATATGTGAATATAACACATAAAAATAAATTTAATTAATGCATCTTAGTACTAAAAGGGAATCAAAACCTTTAAATCTCAACATCTTACTATAATGCAATCATTTTTAGTTATAATTATTATGTTGTATCCTTTTTATTTACATATTTTATGTTTTCAATTTTCTTTTGATTTAAAAAAAAAACAACAAAAACAATAATGAAATGTTATAAAAGCATAGTGATTTTTCTGTTTTTTTTTTCAAAGTAGTCCATTGGTGGAGGTTTTAGTCAAGACAAACAATTTGCAGACTTTAATAGTCATTACTATTTTTATTACTAGCTCTAGCAATTACATGTACTTACTTAAGACGTCCATCTTTGGCAGCAGGGGTATCAGGGACAACAGATTTGACAAATATAGGCAGATTGCCATGACTACAGTCCACTCCGCCCACTATAGAGAAACCCAAACTTCCTGAAGGAGACCTGAGCAATGTGATGGTCTTGACTGTTCGTAACATCCTGAGGAGTGGATACGAAATGGTCAGTTTGATTTAAGGCTGGAGTTTGATAGTGAAGTTCAAACTATGCCAGCATTAAAAAGTCATTAAAATAAGCAATAAAAAAATGGACTCACTGAGGCATCTGAAGCCAGTAGATCCATGAAGGAGTGAAGTTATGATCCCCCTGTGATGTCTCTCGGCAGTCAATGACCCTGAGTGTCAGCACCTTGACCTCAGAACTCTGCCTGATTTGCTTGACACTCTCCAGGTGTGTGAGGTTGAGAAGACTTGTGTTATTAATGGACACCAAGACATCTCCTTTCTAGAAACAAAAAGGCACTGATGAAACATACAAAAGTTTCTTATGTATCTATTTGTATTTGACGGCACTATCTACCCATTTACTTAGATATTTTCTTTCTCTGCTGTCACTTAGAAAATATTTTCAAAAGCTAGTATTAAATAATTCAAGATAATGATGTTAAAACATTGATAAGACATAATATTCTTAAATGTATCAGACAACTGCATCATATCTCTGTAGCAAATGCCTTTCTAAGCTATAAAATCAAGGTCTGTAAAAGAAATGACTTTGAAATATTTTTATATCTATTATCCTGAATGCTTCATCTTCATTTCAGTATAAAAAAAAGGATCATGTGTGCATCAAATCCAAACTCGGGTGAGAACAGTATCTCTTTTGGCAGGCTAGCACAGAACATTCTCTCTTTAGTAAGTAGAATAACAGCAGTTGGATCACTGTGGGTCTTTTATCAATTATAATACTGCGTACTTCCCATCAAGCTGCCTCACCTGATTGGAGGCAGAAGTTATTCATTGACATAGAACCGTGTAAGAGATCAATCTTTTTATTTATTTCCCTTTGCAGGGCCTCTGCTTGCAGCCTCACTTTCTCTTATTACCTCAGGATAAAAGACCAATACAAAAATGTTTGTTGGTTCTCTGAGGCTTTTACAAATGGACTATCAATGTCATGCTTAGAGCATGTTTCTTGCTATAGTATGCTTAGCGCATATTTCTTGCTATAGCATGCTTAGCGCATGTTTCTTGCTATAGCATGCTTAGCACATGTTTCTTGCTATAGTATGCTTAGTGCATATTTCTTGCTATAGCATGCTTAGTGCATGTTTCTTGCTATAGCATGCTTAGTGCATGTTTCTTGCTATAGCATGCTTAGTGCATGTTTCTTGCTATAGCATGCTTAGTGCATGTTTCTTGCTATAGCATGCTTAGCGCATGTTTCTTGCTATAGCATGCTTAGTGCATGTTTCTTGCTATAGTATGCTTAGTGCATGTTTCTTGCTATAGCATGCTTAGTGCATGTTTCTTGCTATAGCATGCTTAGTGCATGTTTCTTGCTATAGCATGCTTAGCGCATGTTTCTTGCTATAGCATGCTTAGTGCTTTATAGTCCAATCATTTTTTTGGGTGTGTAGAACTGTGGAGAGAAGGTTTTCTTGCTGCCTTTGCGCACACAGTGAACACAACTCGCCACAAGTCAGGATTCAAATTCAAGACCCCTTGATAAATAATCAAGCTGTTTATGCCACTCAGCCATTATATTTTATGTAAAGCTTGCAATGCATACTTGGAGACTGAGTAGATAAGGAAACTTTTTTGTTATGCCATTCTTTAATTGCTAAAGTGCAAATAAGATTGCATGCATCTCAGCCATAAAAACAATGGCTTTCAGGGAAGCAAAAAGAGATTCAATAGCAAGCCAAAAAGATTAGTGAAAAAAATTCAAAGCTAATGCAAACCAAGATGAATCAGGCTCAACCTTCTCAGTCCCTGAATTATTTGTTTTTGGCTTTTCAAAGGAACAATTTAACGTCACAGTTGTCGTGTACTTAGAAAATGATATTGAGCAAACAAATGTTTCTGAAAATGATGGAGAAAGCAATATGACTTTGTCCAGATAAGACAAAAAAAAAAAACAATCTAAATATTACTATATACCAAAAAACATTTTAAAATGTGCTGGTGATAAACAGAAGACAAAAACTAACCTTTAAAACATTTGTACGCCCCACGCACCCATCTGGGTTGATATTGGTAATGTAAACAGGAGTATCACCACGATGACTAGACACACCTCCTGCTATACTGATTCCCAGTGTCTCACAAGGGTCCTGTTGATACAAACAAAATAGAACATGTTTTAAAAAAAATAAATTTAAAATAACAACAATGAATAACAATCAACATTCATATCATGCTTAGAGGACATACTGTAAAAAAACTAAGGGTATTATATGTATTGGCATATTAAATCATACATAACAATCTACACTTTATTATATTTGATATCACTTCCTATAAAAAGGTAAGGGGAACTAAAAAACCAAACCAAGATATTAGTTTTTGAATGACTAATGATAACATCTAGTAAGAAGAATGAAAGTGCTTTGTGGACAAAATAAATACACTTCAGCTACAACAGTGAGGCTGGCCATTGTTTTTTTTCCCAAAGAGAATGTTTGGAAAAGGGATTTTAATAACCATCAGAGACACTAAAGAACAAGGTAAAAAGGTACAAGTGACAAGACTTCACACTTAAGGACATGAACATCTAACAAAGTAGCTAATTATGTTGTTACTGATACACTATCCAATGTCTAGGATGAGGACCAGGTAAATATACAGCAATTGTGTCATCATTCCTTATAATAGAAACTCTATTTCATTTATTTTTGGTGTCTCAAATCAATTACATTTGTCTATCTTTTAGTTTGTACATTTTATTGGTATGTGTATTGATGTGAGAAGCCAAATGGCTTAAAAAATAACTTGTAAAACAAAATTATCATTTGTAATAAATATCTAGTTAAAAGAAACAGTATTTACCTTATTAATTGTAACAATTTTCTCTTTACATGTTAATGTAAGTGGAGACTCTGGCTTCTCATGGTCATCAGAAAAAACTGAGTATTTACTGTGCTCAGCAGCTGACCTAATAATATCTGGGGTCTGGGGCCTGGAGCGCCTGGCTATAACAAATTGAACACGCGAAGGGCTGGACACAATTATGGATGCTGCTTGCTCCTGAGTCCCATAAGACACATCTTGGCCATTTATCTCCAGAACTCTGTCATCCATTTTAAGTCTACCATCACAAAATGCCAATGAGCCAGGTATCTGTTCAATTAGACAAATTTAAAGCATTTAGTTTAGTTTTATTTCTTTAACAGTATATAGAAGTACACTAAAAACATACCAATGAAAAACAAAATGTATGCCAATATATTAGGTTAACTCACTGGGCATCTTAAAAAACATACCATTGAAAAACAAAATGTATGCCAATATATTAGGTTAACTCACTGTGCATCTTCAACAAAAAAAAAAACTAACCAAATATAGTTCTATAGCTTACAACAATCAAATAACAGTTTTTTCCATAATTTTGTATATAACTTAAAACAGAAACAGCCTTAATTATTGGCTTATACAAACATATATATTTTTTCTATCAATCACAGATCAATATAGACATATACTTCTTTGTTATCAATCCATTTTTTATTTAGTTTCAATAAAGATATAGATACGATAGTGTAGTTGATATATCTATATAGGTCTATGGGAAGATAATAATGGCTATGTCTACTATCCTTAACATTAAGTGCAGTGTCTATGGGAAGATATATCAATATCTGAAACCTAAAATTGGTTTTTGAATAGTGGATAGTAGATATGCTTTATTCTTAACATCCAGGCAAGCGAAATCCTTTTTCTAACTAGCACTATCAGCATATAGTGACTAATCTGACAGTATTAAAATATTTGTATCATAGATGTAGATTTAATGGGCTTTATGTCAATGATTTAGGCTAAGCATTACCTTCAGCAATTTAAAACTACATCAACTTGGTGTACATTTATAATTATAAATAGGCTTCTACAGTCTAGATATCTCTCTCTATATATATTATGCATGTGTAAATTGCTATACAAAATTGCAGGCAAACACACATTAGCTATATATAGACATATAATTTAAGAAAACATTCCTATTTAATTAATGAAGTTTGAAAAGGTCAAATGAATATAAATGAAAACACTAAAACACACTTATATCAATTAGTCCTCATTTTTGAGTTAATTTTTTTTTACACTTACCAAAGTCAGAATGTAAACACCAGGACCATTTCTGAATAAAAGATATAAAAATAAAATTAATGTACATGTTTAAGTCTCTAAATGCTAACGCTAATTAAAGAAGCAGCCTATGCAGTTCATAAAAATACCATAAAAAGTAAACAAAATCTCTAATTGTGTGAGGGTTTTAAAGCAGGGTTTACACTAATTTACTAAGTACCCTTCTAAAGTCCTTTTGCCTTATAGACTAAGATTTCTATATTGACCATAATAGGAAATGTTTTGAAAAATATAAGCTGCCATTGTCTGTACATATTTAACTCCAAACAAAGCTCTCAGCATTGATTTAAACTGGCCCTAGTGAGCGGATCAACACTGGCATTGTCTGTGCTTTAAAATTTATTTTTGTGTCATTTTTTTTTCTCTGGTTTAAGTTTTTAATTGCTTAAAACTTTATCTTGATTTGTATCCATTTCCAAAACATTACTTTCCACCTATTTTTACATAGAGATGTTTTTAAAGAGATAAGGCTTAAAATGACTATTTTCTTTAGATTGATGTTCCAGTTAGTAGCAACATGAGCTCAAGACAATCATTTTGTGTATTTTAAATGTGTTCTATATACAATTTTTGTGAAAGTATGACTAAATATTGTGAAAAAATAATTGTTATTAATTTGGATCATAATATATTTCCTAGACCTAGTCTAGAATAGAGCTTTTGACTTCAGTTGGTCAGTTTTCATTTTTCCAAAGGTAGTGACAAAGATAAATATCTCAAGATTTTCATTTTATCTATTTTTTTATTTTGTTCCATGTTTACTGGAAGCATTTTTTCACACTCCAAAAGGGGAAAAAAATTAATTCCATCATAATGTTGTAAATAATTCAGGAGTCAAAGAGTTAATTATCTCAATATCAAGATAAGGCATTTTAAGATACATACAGTAGAATATTTTTGATCAGGAAGGTTATCCCGAAAATCAAATATCCAGACTTTTTTTGTCTTGCATTACAGTATCTAAATGGTCTAGCTGATGTGAAGCACAAGATTACACTATGTATATTACTTTGTTCTCATGGATATTTTACTTGAATTTTATGTTTACATACGGCGCAATACCCTCATATGAATTTTCTTTATATTGCTATTGAAATGGGCCGTTTAAAATATTTCGCATTAGGTTATCCGGATGATCCTAATAGACCCAGTTCCTGATTAACCTAGATTATCAACGTTCTACCGTATATTACATATCACAAGTGTGTCACAAACTGACCTTTTTCCTACCAACTTAATTCCCAGTTGTCTCCCTTTCAGCTTGTTCAATGTGATTTTTAATATTTCTGTCAAAAAAAAAACAGATTACAATAAAATTAAAAGAGAGATTTCAAGTTTCAACGTATTAATATTTCTGAGACAAATAATCTAATATAAAAAAGAATGCTTGTAGAGGTCTGAGTAGAGACCAACATATTTCCTCATTGAACTGATTTCAAAACAAATATTCCATTGTTCTCACCTTCCTTCTCTATAGGTCTACTCTCTTCGGCCCTCTCTCTATATACAGTCAGGCGACAGACTGGGAAAAACTGAGCCAGGATAGCTACAGCCTGGTGATGGGTGGCCTGCGTCAAATCTTCACCATTTACCTGAAGAGTTTTTAACATACATAGTTTTTCTATTAAGATGAAATCAGCAAAGGTAAAACAAAACTTTCAACTTCAGACTAAATTTTGTATTCATCAAGCTGATCCCACTCAATGTAGGCCATACACAAAGGTTCAAGAGCAACTCACCTCCAGTATTTGGTCTCCAGCTATAAGACGACCATCATGAGAGACAGAGCCATCAGCAAATACTTCTTGTATAACAGTACACACCTTCAGAGAGAGAAATATATTAAAAATCATACTTAGAATAATAAAATATAATTAACTAGCACTAGCTTAGGGGATTGTTGTTTTTTTTAAATTTCTACCTATGATGCCCCCCTCCCCTTTTATTTAGCTAGATACTAATCCAGTATGGACTGAGACACTGGGCCCTAGCATTACAAGGTGAAAAGTTCAACAAAGTGAAAGGTTCAATGTTAGATTTTTGTTTTATTATTAGCTTTTAATTTTTGTTTGTTTGTGCTATAAATAATTTATGCAGTGCCAGTAATCATCAGTCTTAAGGAAATCTCCAAAGCTTGTTTCATTTAAAGCTAATTAAGGATGGAAGAAAGAATGTGCATTTTGTAACATTAAGAACTAGTTGTTGAGTACAAATCAAACAAAAACAAGTGATTTCTAAGCTTGTTCAAGTGAGACAAACTTTATATAATTGTTACTTGTTACTTTTCAAATAATAAACTTACCAAAGGCGTGTCACACCCTCCAACAACTGCAATGCCAAGATTTTCACCTAATTTCCTCTGTACTTCTATTGTGGAGACTTCTCCTTCTGTCACTGGGTTTTTACCTTAACAGAGGAGAAAAAATATATATATATAAGCCCATTAATAATTAGTTTAAACTCTTGAAAACTTTTTCTTATTCTGACAGAATTTTTATTTTTTCACACAATTTTAATCACATATGCCTATTTATAAATGTCATACTGTTTTGTCTGTTTGTTATATACAATTTTGTTGGAAATTGAATGAAGATAATTTATACTTCAGTTTTATAAAAGGTCACTGGAAAAAAAAAATTAGGTAATTTTAGAGCTGAAAAAAAAAAGATACTTGACTCCTTTTAAAAATTGACTTCCCCAAGGAAAACAAAATATCCCAACAGTCCTTATTCATTATTATTGTAAAACTAAATATTAAATTCTATCCAAGTATCTACAGAAAAAACATAACACTGTCAAACTAATTAATATTATGCAATGCGATATTTCTTTCTACTAAAGTTGGGGCAATGCCCCTTTCGTTTACTAGATCTAGGGGTGTCTAAATGTAGATCAATTTCACTATCAGACTCGCTTGAATCTGAAGGCTGAAAATCACTTTCTCTTTAGAGCTTCCAGGACAACTTTCTAAGTCACTCATGTCACTATTAAAATAAGTTCCCCCTTTCAAACCTTGCCATCTATAGGGCAGTTGGTATAAAGGTTATCTATTTCTATGTCCCAACTAATGTCATGTACCCATTAGAGCTGGGTGGACTCAGAGGTGCCCAAAGATCCCGAAATTAAAAATCCCAGTCTTCACTAGGATTCAAAATGGGACCCGGGTTCGGAAGCCAAGCGCCTTACCACTCAGCCACAGAGCCTACCATGTCACTATTATTTAGAGCCTGATCAGCAATAAAACGTCGAAGGAGGACTACAGCCAGACGAAGAACAAGAAGCCTTGTCAGCCATGATGCAAACAAATGAAAAATGCACTAGTCACACTGTAAAAAATATTTAGAATAATAAAAACAGCTTGGATCTACAATGTTTCAGAAAGAAAAAAACTTTTAAAATAGTCTCTCTAGTGTTCCCATAAACCATTTAAAAATGTGGATTAGAAAAGAAAAAGTAGTATTAAGGGAAAAGTTGATCAGGCGCAGGTGGCATCATTTCAGCATCGCAGTTTGAGGGAATGGATGCTGACAGAGGCATCACAGTTTTCAAGTGTTAAAAGAATATATGTTGGATTAACTGTAAACATCTAGTTCAACATTTCTAGAGCACTCACCTGCATTTTGATCTCTGTAGGGACACTCCCATAGGTGAGACTGTAAGGCACTCCTGGGCCCTTGAAATGAGCATCCCAAACTGGATTTGATACACCGGGTCACAGCACCACGACATCTACAAGAAATAAAGTTACAATGTTAAAAAAAAATTAAAAATTTAACACTCAGGAAATTGGCTTACAAATAGACATACTAAACTATCAGAGAACTATCAGTCCCAGTGGCATTGCTAGGGTGGAGGGGGAGTCCCAAATTCCCCCAGGCGCCCCCAAATGAGTGTCCAAAAATAGTTTTTACATTAAATATTAGCCATTATCTCATGTCAAAATGCAGGGGCCACTAAAGAGGTCAAGCCCCCAGGCCACCAAATCCCTAGCTATGCCACTGAAGAGTCCTGCATTCCAGTGAGCATAATTAACACAGACTAATCATGCATCTCTTACTGGATATCATTTATTATATAAAATGTAAAGCAATAATGAAATATTTGTTTTAAAAAAAAAAAAAGTAAAGTTCCCCTTTCAGACCATGCGGTCTATAAAGCAGATGATGTTAAGGTCATCTGTTTCTTTGGCCAATGGTTAACAAGCAGGGTGTCATGTGGCCAACACAACGAGCAACCACTTTTACTTTCCCCAACTTGAGTCAGGTACCCATTAGAGTTGGGTGGACTCAGGGGGGTCCTAAACATCCTGAAGTTGAAAATCCCAGTCTTCACAGAGATTTGAAACCAGAACCCCTGGTTCAAAACCCAAGTGCTTAACCACTCAGCCACTGTGCTACCATTTTGCTTCATATTGATGAGTATTACAAAACAATAATTCCTTACCTATGTAAAAGATGGGCTTCAAGCTCACATCTTGTCAGCACTTCTTCGCAATAATCCACATTGGGACAAACCACTAGTAACTTATCCAGTAACCTGAAAAGAAATAATGGAACTTAGAAACAATGAACAGACAAGACACACAAAATGCGTAAGTAGAAGATTTTAAAAAAGGTAGACTAACTTTGCACAATTATTCAGTGTCGATGACAACAAATGAAACAATCAAAAAAATTAAACAATAAGTTAATTAATTTTGATTTATATAGAAAATGGGAAATAAATCTTGCAGTATAGAGAGATGTGTCAGTAATTAAGTGTTTCTTTCCCTTAAGCTTTTTTAACAAGTATTTTTATTTATATTTTGCTTGTTTTTCATTACAAAGAGCAATTTATTTTTTGTTGTAATTTGGTCCATGGAATTCCTTCTAATGACTAACTGTTAGAATGGTAAGTAAACATTCTATTCATGATAGGCATAACTATACTGGATTAGACTTCACATTCTCATTCCTAAATATAGCATAATAGGGCTATATTGGCTAAAGTGACAGGTTATTACCTAGCCGGTGACAGGAGGATAGAGAAATGATTATCTTCTGCTGTGTAGGACGACATTATTTCAGTTGCCATGACGACCAGTGAAAGAAATTGTATGCTATTTGATACAGCTCCTCCATGGTAACAGACAAAACGTTGAAAATCAGCAGCTTTCAAAAAAAGCATACAAGTGTATCCCTGGTAAAATCACAAACTTGGTCAGAATATTTATCAACGTCATCCAACAGCATCGTTTCCTTGGTATGCCCAAAGATAGTGTCAGAAAGGGGAAATAACTTTTCCCCCCTTGTTAGAAGCAGAAGATATGAATCATCAAACGTACTTCTATCTCACCAAAGCAAGAGTCGAGTCAAACTTGTCATTAAATTGTGTTAGTTCATCCTTGCCTATCAAAATGCGAACATCGCATTAGAAAAGAAAAACAAAGAACGTGCATAATTAAACTGAGAGGTTATGCTGAGATTGCATGTACTAATCTTTAGCAGACGATAACATAGGACGGGGAACATAGAACTTAAGTTTACAAGAACAATGGTAAGAGAGCGGTGAAGGGCGGGGAGAGAAGCGCGTGAAATTGATTCGCAGATGTAAGGTCTTCAGGATTACACAGGCGTGACATTAAGACCATCTGAAAGTCATCCACCTACTTCGTGACAGTCTAAATTCACGATGTTTCACACTCAACTGTGAATGTTTACTACACAAATAATTACAAAGTTTTAGTTGAAAAAAACACAACTTGATAGGTGAATAGTGACTTGAAGCCTTGCAATAATGTGACTTAAAAGACAAACATTTTGGTATTGAAATAAATTCTAATGGCAGCATTTACTGAGCGACAATGTTCAAGATCCTGATTCAAAGAAGTGTACTTCTCCCTTCACCAGACGCGTTGATCCTTTGTCCCATTGGGAACAAGCAGAACATAATAAAGTTCAATTTCTAGTGGGAGTAAAGGCGTGGTGACTGACTGGTAAAGCGCCTCGCTTACGAACCGAAAGATCCCGGATTCGAATCCTGGTATTTTTAATTTCGGAATCTTTAAGGCGCCTCATTAACCGTCGGTCATAGAAACAGATATCTTATAGATCGCAAGGTCTAAAAGGGATACTTTATTTACTAGTGTGGGCGTAGGTGGTCTAATTGATTTTAATGATAATGTAGACACTTTAGAACATCCGGGTAATGCCTGATTCGACAAGGACATTTCTATAAACTTATCTGTGAACATTTTCAAAGAACAAAAGATTTGGAGACGCTTCCCCCCCTCCCCTCGTTTCAAACTCTCGTCACATATCATGTCCATACATAGAGAGGACAAGTGCAGATTTAAATCAGCAAAGTGTTCTTGAGGAGGGGGGTGTAGGTAACATGAAGTTCTTACCGGTAGAAATCAATGGCAAAGACTAACCATGCCCATCACAAGTAGACTACCAAGGATGAGGAACTAACGTACAAGGGAACAAAAAAACAACAACAAACACACACACACATATCACCCCTCCTCCTATACAAGTCACGTGACAGAAACTCCCGACTTATAAAGAAATCAAAAACAAGTACACCTAATTAATATAACATGCACAAACGCTTTTTTACATTCCACCGCCCCACAGCCCTCCCCCTTTGTTATTCGTGTAGTTTATTTGTGTCAGTTCTTTAATATATTTCTATTTATATATTTGTTTGCCTTATTCCTTCAGTTACTAAGCATTTAAAACAATCTTTATTAGTACTAACTGATACTATTGGTAGCTATGATTAAATATAACATGAAATTTTAACCTCACTTTCTGATTGTTTGTAATTTAGATCTAAAAGCCGAGAAATAATGACGTGTACTTAACGCGGCGAAAAAGATGATAATCAGCTGAACATGTTTGACAAGCATCATGAATAGTTTAACTTGCTACCGCCAGGGAGTCACTGTTATCCCCGAGTTATCAACCATCACTTCCTTGGCACGCACAGCCGTGAACTAGAACAATTATGCATAGACAAGTTTTATCTAAGACTATCGCCGATATGGCTGCGTTCTCACCACAAAAAGACATGACCACAAAACATGGCATGGAAAAATTGAGGACTAAGAGAGACGGAACAAAATGTCAACATGCCACCATCAAAAGGAGACAAAAACATAATGTCATGAAGCCTGCGGGTCACAAAGTTCATGATGAAGACAACAGGTGGATGTGTGGTCCGAAATGTCAATACCAGAGTCTTCATTGAGATCTCATAGATTGTTTTCACACAAGAGACTTTCGGTGAATGTTATTACACTATAGTACAAGAGACTTGAGACTTTAAGTGAATGTTATTAAACTATACTTCAAGAGACTTAGAGTACACGAGTCATTACACTATACTTCAAGAGACATGAGACTTAGTGGACACGAGTCTTTACACTATACTACAAGAGACTTAGTGTACACGAGTCATTACACTATACTAAAAGAGACATGAGACTTAGTGTACACGAGTCATTACACTATACTTCAAGAGACATGAGACTTAGTGGACACGAGTCATCACACTATACTACAAGAGACATGAGACTTAGTGTACACGAGTCATTACACTATACTAAAAGAGACATGAGACTTAGTGTACACAAGTCATTACACTATACTACAAGAGACATGAGACTTAAGTGTACACGAGTCATTACACTATACTTCAAGAGACATGAGACTTAGTGTACACGAGTCATTACACTATACTTCAAGAGACATGAGACTTAGTGTACACAAGTCACTACACTATACTTCAAGAGACTTAGTGTACACGAGTCATTACACTATACTTCAAGAGACTTAGTGTACACGAGTCATCACACTATACTACAAGAGACATGAGACTAAGTGTACACGAGTCATCACATTTACTATAAGAGACATAAGACTTATGTACACGAGTCATTACACTATACTTCAAGAGACTTAGTGTACACGAGTCATCACACAGACATCATCACTGTACACTATTATCCAATGGGAACACCAAAGTGAATCCCTGCGTGTGAAATATAAGAACTGCAGGCAGAGCACAAGTGATGCTTGTCAAAGTGAACACGTAGATAGATAGAAATAAGAGACGCCAAGGCCAAGCATTGATAGAGAATGTTGAACAAAAAAAAAAGGGGGGGGGGAGGGTAGAGATCGATGGAACGCTGAGGAGACAAATACTGGAGGACATTTTTCCCCAGTCAAGAGTTGTGGGAAAACCAATACAAGAAGTGAGCCTCAAAAAGTTGTTCACTAGAGAGGGTAAGGGGGGGGGGATTGGACCCTGTCGTGGGATAGAGAGAGAGGAGAGAGAGAGAGAGAGGAGAGGAGAAAGAGAGAGAGAGAGGAGAGAGAGAGAGTGAACACGTTAAATATCGAAGACTAAAGGGAATTTAAATATAGAAGCCTTATTTTAATCCGCCCGTCAAAAGAATCTACATAAACAATTAAAAATAAATAATAGTTTTATTTGTTTACCATAGTAGTAATTGAACTGCTTTTATGGAGAATCGAAACCAAGGACCACTTTGTTTTTATCTAGAATTGAAACCAAAGACCACTTTATTTTATGGAGAATTGAAACCAAATACTACTCTATTTTATTGAGAGTTGAAACCAAGACTACTTTATTTTGAACTAGAATTGAAACCAAAGACTAGAATTGAAACCAAAGACCACCCTATTTTATCTAGAATTGAAACCAAAGACCACTCTATTTTATCTGGAATTGAAACCAAAGACCACTCTATTTTATGGAAAATGGAAGCCAAAGACCACACTAGTCAGATTCAACAAACAATACCAGCAACAACAAGGTTACAAAAGACAGTTTGTGTGGAAACACAAACTCAAAATCGGCCCCCGAAGTGGTCCACCCAGGCAGGCTTCAATATTTCAGAAAGAACATCCGAATGAAATTATATCAAAGACAAATGAGAGATAAGAATGGAGAAAGAAGGTTAACAGATCTTGTGTAAGTGCCCCAACGGTCCCGCAGGTGAAATTGAAAATTGAATGTTAAGTTAGATGTGAACCTGGCCTAACTAGTTCCCCTTTCAGACCTTGTGGTCTATAGGGCAGATGATGTAAAGTTCATCTGTTTTTGTGGCCTACGGTTAACGAGGGTGTCATGTAGCCAGCACAACGACCAACCGCCTTTACTTTTCCAGAACTAATGTCAGGTAACCCATTAGAGCTGATCGGACTCAGAGGCGCCCAAAGATTCCAAAGTTGAAAATCCCAGTCTTCTCCAGGATTCGAACCCGGGACCCCCGGTTTGGAAGCCAAGCGCTTTACCGCCCAGCCACCGCGCCTCCCCTGGCCTAACTGATGTCTTATAATTGATCTAATTGTTTTGAAAAGGCTCAATCTCTTATTCGAATCCTCAAAAAAAGCTAAAAAAAAATTTCCGCAATAAAAAAAAGTTCAGGAAAATAAAGTTTACTTGATTACTATTTCAAATTAGGTTTAACTTATAATGCATACTAATTAGCTTTTTTCGCTTTAAAAAACTGCTTGCACAACTGATTTTAAAAATTAGATTTTTCGCTTTCAGAACTTTGAATGATCTAAAATATTGTGATGTCGGATTTTCAATATCTTTTCTAGTTTACGAGATCTAAACGGGACGGACGGACAGACATTTCGCACAAAACTAATAGCGTCTTTTCCCCTTTCGGGGGCCGCTAACAAAATCAATAAGCACAATAACAATTATTTTTCACAGCTGCTGCATTTCGACCAAAAGAATTTTTGTTTACAAACTCAACATGCTGCTGTTGTTAGTACGTCCTAAAGGAACAGAAAACAAGGACCAATGATAACTGAAGGACAAACTAGACAGACACAAAGGCGATGTGTCCTATAGTGGTTGCTGATAAGGCCAGGACAATGATAACTGAAGGACAAACTAGACAGACACAAAGGCGATGTGTCCTATAGTGGTTGCTGATAAGGCCAGGACAATGATAACTGAAGGACAAACTAGACAGACACAAAGGCGGTGTGTCCTATAGTGGTTGCTGATAAGGCCAGGACAATGATAACTGAAGGACAAACTAGACAGACACAAAGGCGGTGTGTCCTATAGTGGTTGCTGATAAGGCCAGGACAATGATAACTGAAGGACAAACTAGACAGACACAAAGGCGGTGTGTCCTATAGTGGTTGCTGATAAGGCCAGGACAATGATAACTGAAGGACAAACTAGACAGACACAAAGGCGATGTGTCCTATAGTGGTTGCTGATAAGGCCAGGACAATGATAACTGAAGGACAAACTAGACAGACACAAAGGCGGTGTGTCCTATAGTGGTTGCTGATAAGGCCAGGACAATGATAACTGAAGGACAAACGAGAGACACAAAGGCGACGTGTCCTATAGTGGTTGCTGATAAGGCCTCCTTCAGTCGCGATGCGGCTATGGATCATCTCAGAAAAGAGATGAAAGCCTGGTCTGCATTAGCTATGGTCGGAGCGATGTGTCCGATGTCGCTCACACAGCCGTCCCCCCCCCCCCCCCCCCACCCCTCAGTACGCAGCTGATGTGTCCCAAAGTGCCGATACATTTTGGGATCAGCGGCGTCGCAGGTTCTGCAAGGGAGAAGCCCTGAATGCTGAAGTCTGCCTAAAGGTCACCTGCTGCTGTTTTTCCTCATGGTTGGCTCCCGAAGCGTTTCCCATGTTTGGGTATAGCCACAAGGCAGCAGAGGTTTGGATTCAGAGTTTTACTTCTTTTAGGTGGGTAGTCAGCTAAGGATGACGAGTCACTCCTGCCCGAAGCTTACTAGTATAGGCGCCAGTTGCCGTTGCCCTTTCTCCTGTCAGTGATACCATTTACGCCACTCGTGAAAGGCAGGAGATGGAAGGCTCTTTAAGACGCATGCCTAGCTTTAAAATATCTCAAGTTCGCACCTACATAATATTTGCTGCATAGTTAATTCTCGGAAAACCGTTGGTAGCTGTTGCACCAACGAAAGCTTAGACCTAGTTAACTTTAAACATTTAATGAGAAAAGAAAGTAGATAGCCAGCGATGTGATTTTTGTAGTGTTCTTGACATTGAAATCTGTGTTATGTCCTAGTATTTCACGATACAATCGCTGAAAACTTCTGTTCTTTTTTAATAGAAACGAATCAGTTCGATTATAATTATTGAAATACTAATAAATGATAAAACTTCGTCTAAGTCAGCAAAAGTTCAACGAACTGGTCATGGGAATCAAACTCCATTCTTTTGATAGTTTCGCATGGAAAAAAAAAAAACGAGCCCCACGTATACGAAACTAAATCTGCTAAACAAGCCGAGCCAGTCAGACGACACTTTGACAATGGCGCGACATTGATTTCAAGTGCCGCTCGATGTTTTTGCTAACGGGTTTCTCTTTTAGTACCAAGACAATACAAACACGAGGGCTGGGTAGAAAGAAAAAAAAAAGACTAAGAATTTACTCTGTAATACCACACATCCATTTTACTTTCTTTGTTACAGATTTGTTTCTGAGTAGTAGAAGTATGTCGTTTGCAAGTAATTACATTAGAACATGTCATTGTCCTAACTCATTTGACCATTAGCCTACACCTTTGAACTTATCATGATATCAGATATAGGAATGTGTAAAACAGGTGTTAAAAACTCTTCAATAACTGGCAAAGTCAATTTTTGCCTAAAGTGTGCAATTTTCTGGATTTTGATATAGCGCCTAGGCCTATGTCATAATTTTGTAAGACGCTCACAAACCTCTTCTCTTTTGCGATATATATATATACATATATATATATATATATATATATATATATGTTACTACTGTATCTAATTTCAAGTTAAATATATGTATATTTTTTCCCCCAAGTTTGTTAAAAAAAAGGAAGTGCGTTCAAATTTAAAAAGAAAGCTCACGTAGACGTCACTACACGTCTGCTTATTAGGTGGGAAAGTTTTAAGACCTCCGAGGAATAGGCCCAGAGTTTAGTTTGATGCTTTCCCACATAGGTCCATAACTTTCTTTCCAATCTTATCGATATCGCAATACAAAAGAAATGAGCGCTTACATCCACCTGAAAACCAGAAGAAAATAATTTATTTTCAGGACTTGTACAACCAAAACTGTTGAGACAACAACGTGAAAACCAGCCAAACAAGAAGTTATTCCTATGCCCCCACCAAAAAAGCATTGAGACCCACTGCAAGAGTTCATCAAGAACTTGATAAAACCATTTCCGGATTCTAAAAAAAAACACAATTTTTCACCTTCCTTTCCAGCCCCACCTACCCCGTACCCCCCGCGCCCCTCTCGTGAACGAGTGAGTACAGTCCGGAAGTAAGTACCCGCGGCAGCCGGCTGTAGACAGAGAGGACACACATTATTCCCGCCAAAATGGTCCGCTAACAGTCCTCTATTGATTGGTTATCAATTGGAGGGGGGGGGGGGCATTAATCAAAGCGTGAGAGTGGAGCTCTTTGATCAATCGAAATGTTCCCAAAGGTTTCTCCAGGCCAAAGCCTCTGACGACAGAACCAAGGCCACTCCGCTGACCGTGGGAACTGCTACCATCAACACAAAGTCATCGCATACATCTATGTCTAAACATTAGTCTGATTTATTTTATAATGCCTAAACGCAACATGACATCAGCTTCTGTCAATAACGAGTACAAGTCCTGATATTATGTTCCATGTCATGTTTATTCATCTTTTTTTTTTAGCACTAAAAGCTTCAAATTCCAGCTATTGTTCATTGAACTGTATCATTATCACTGCCATGCCTAAACAATTACAATGAAAAAATGAATATTTGTACTTATTTGGTTGCGAAATCTCTTTTCGAGACGTTAGTATCCATTCGACCAACAGTTAAGGCGGTTCCCTACTCCAATGGCTGGCTGCATGGTCGTGCAGTTTGCGCGCTGGACTGTCGTTTGAATTTATCGATGGTCCAGGGTTCAAACCCTGCCCGCTCCCATCCCCCGTCGTCCTGAGGGAGGTTTGGACTAGGAAGTAAACTATCTTCAACTCAGAAGAAACATTCGAAACATTTTACAAACAATTAGTTGCCAGTGAATGTCCTCTTACCCGTGTTCCAATCAACGTTTGTTTTGGTCTTAGTTTCGGTGTCTATATCAAAATAGAAGATAGACAGATAGCCTTGACCAAGGAGTTACAGCTTTTGTTACTCATTGTAGTGAAAAGTTATAAATCGTCTGACATATAAACTTGTAGCATGAAAAAACATATTTTTTTGGTACCAGAAAACGTGTCCATAGCAATGACCACTCAAATTCTGCATCTCTTTCAAAAATCAGCATTTAACTTTTGTAACCATTACAAACAAATATTAAAGAAACCTTCGGTGATAAGTATCATTTCAGTTTAATTGAGAAGCTCTTGTTTTTTTTTTAAGACTTAATAATTTTAACACTTTTTACATTTGAACCAAATATTTAAAATTGTCATTCGGCCATCAAACTGTTTGCAGCATCTTATCTTCAAACCTTGGTGAGTGAACTGTTCTTTTCAGGGCTTATATTCCAAAGCAATATATTAAGCAGCTATAAAAGATGCAAACAGCAATCTTCCAACTAAGAAAATGGACACAAACCTTTAAATAATCACCTTAACAGAATATATCCCACACTGTCTCTGTAGACACTACACAACCTTATGAAACTGTGAGCCAGTAGCCTCTTTGAATGTCCCATTTCAATCCACCTTAGGCAGACCCTACTTACCACTACAGCCCAACATAACCAACAGTCTGCATGGCAGTGATGAACAACTGCAGAAAACAGCATGCTATATTTCCTTGGCACTGACAGCAAAAGAAAGAGCTTACAGCTCAGCAGCAACAAGCTGGCTAGAAGAAGAAGTGGGACAAAGATCATGTGCCTGGCCTTGAGGTTTCTCCACTAGAGGTCTGCCTCATCTAAATACCAAGATTCACTGCTTGGTGTAAATCGTAAATCCTTCTAGAGTCTTAATGATTTGGTCAAGTTTGGAAATATCTGAAGAAGAATTGGTCTACAGACATTCTCTAATGAGATTGTTCAGGAGCACTGTGAAGTTAGTTTTACACAACTTCTAAAGAGAATGGGAGCTTGGTCAGTCAGTAACTTAAATTTTCCCCTGTTATTGAGACATTGCTTTATTATTGTAGACCAGTGTACTGTTACTGAGACATTTCTTTATTATTGTACTGTTATTGAGACATTGCTTTATTATTGCAGACCAGTGTACTGTTACTGAGACATTGCTTTATTATTGTAGACCAGTGTACTGTTATTGAGACATATCTTTATTATTGTACTGTTATTGAGACATTGCTTTATTATTGTAGACCATTGTACTGTTACTGAGACATTGCTTTATTATTGTACTGTTATTGAGACATTGCTGTATTATTATAGACCATTGTACTGTTATTGAGACATTGCTTTATTATTGTAGACCAGTGTACTGTTACTGAGACATTGCTTTATTATTGTAGACCATTGTACTGTTACTGAGACATAGCTTTATTATTGTACTGTTATTGAGACATTGCTTTATTATTGTAGACCATTGTACTGTTACTGAGACATTGCTTTATTATTGTACTGTTATTGAGACATTGCTTTATTACTGTAGACCATTGTTCTTGGAGCAAGTATAATTATATCATTATATGAAGTTGTACATTGTGTCTAAGTTTAACAATACCATTCATTACTTATTGCCTGTGTTTTAGAGTCCATTGGGAACACAGTCACAAGTGGGAGTCAACAACACACATTCTAAGCCAATTAGTGCAGTGTGCCATAGAGGACCTTAATAATGCTCATCATTGTATTATTTATATAGAGATGTATTACTGTGCCAAAACAAATGTGTGTACAAAATATTGATGCTAGGCATTCTTTCAAACTGTTAGATTAACTTTGTCCAGCAAAGACTCGATTAAACCAAATAAAACCAAATTTCTAGGGGCTATACAAAAGAATGTTACAGTATAATTGGTCCACCACTCAAGAGAAGACAGCTATTATTGACTTAAGTTTTTTTTTTTTAATGGTTGCCTTCTCACTAAAAAGCAAGACTATTTTTAAAATTTTAAGAATCTTATTACACATTTGGAATTATAAAAAAAAAAAAAAAAAAGAAAGCACCTCATTAGCCTTTCAGACTTTGTGATCTATGGGGCAGATGATTAAAGGTTATCTGATTATGTGACCCATGTTTAACAAGGGTGTCATGTGGTCAACACAATGACCAACCCCAAGTACTTTTACCCAGCCATTTACAGGTATGTATAAGAGTTGGGTGGACTCAGGGGTGCTGTAAAAATCCAGAAATTCAAAATCTCAGTCTCCACTGGGATTCAAACCCAAGACCCCTTCAGTTCAGAATATAGTTGTTTTACCACTTAGCCCACGTGTTTGTAATTACTGTAAAAAAAAACAGTTTATGTGTTTCATTTATACCAAAAGTAAACAAAAATATTAGCAAGATGTAAAGGTGCCCAGTCAGTTAATAGAATGACCAGTGTCTACACCAGGACCTTTTTTATTGAACTATTTCTTATGAATATTGTAGAATGGAAATATTAAGTATGTACATTGTATAAAATGTTTAATTATAATAACAATGGTAAAATTTCCTCAACAAATGTTGCATAGCCGAGTAGAAGTCTTTTGTTAACATTTTTTGTATTACAAAAATTTAACCATTTCAGGGTTCTTTCTTAAAACAATACTAATTTATGACTTCATCAGTTACTTGAAAATTGAAACTATTAAATGCACATACAGTTTATTTCTTCATATGCAAAAAGTTTTTTTTAAAAATACTTACATAATTTACAACTTTACACATATATATATATATATATATATATTACAGAGTTATTGCCCTTTGACCAGTTCTAAAAATGTAACCCACCCACTTTTTTTTAAAGGTCTATTTGGGTTGGTGAAATTAATAATGAATTTATAACAATATTTGTGTACTCTTTTTGTTTTTAAATAATAGATGTAATAATAATAATAATAGATGTTAGAAAAAAAAAAGGTAGATGACTGTAAATAAATATTAAAAGATCATTGAGACCATAAAGATTATAATTATGAAAATTCCATTGCCCCAAACAACAACTGTCACCAAGTCTTGTTAAACATGTTTATCTTTTAATATTCTGTAGGTATATACATGCAATCAAATACACCTAATTTTTTGGGGGTGGGGTGGAGAATCTATGATGTAAGGAAAAAGATTTGAGACTCTCAGAAGGTTCATTCAAAAAAAAATCAAGTCAAAACCTTCAAATTATCAAAATATGTCCCATAAATGAAACAAAAAAGATTTGAATGGAGTACTTCTGAGGCAGTCAGCCTCAGTTTAAATCAGTCTCCTGTTTCAATGGTAAGTTAGTTGAAAAATCATTCTATCTGTCAAAGACTTATTCAATCTGTGTTTTACATATTTGGTTTAAATATGTTACATTCAGTAACTGAGACAATAACATTCAATCACTATTATCAGTTTGTTGCTGAAAACTGAGAGACTATTCAACTTAATCATCCACATCCTTATTACAGTATTCATGCAGACTGTTGATTTGGTAAACAGAAACAAATAAAGACTCAAAGTTTGCCTTATTCCAAACTATTGGAACATTCAGCTCCTGTTCTTTCCTCAACCAATATGTCAAATTTAATTTCTGACTCACCTTCGAACCAGGATACTGGATGGCTGACAATCTGAAAGTGTTAGTGCTTTTCTATCCACTGGACACTGCTGCTGCAGGACTAAATAGTTGTGGATGCACCGACTGCAGAAAGTGTGCCCACACTGAGTGTCAACAGGAGTGACTAATGGCTGAAGACATATTTGGCACATAAGATCTTCATCCACCTGTAAAGAAATCAGAGCATAACATGAGTAAAAGATGTGCTTGAGAAAGCTATAGTAATGAAAGTGTAGAGAATAGGATAGAAAGTTTTAAGCAATAGATGTTAACTAAAATACTTGGTATGGCATCATTTGAAATGTGCACAACACAATGTGTTTATTTTGAAGGATTTTTTTTTTATTGAGTGTGTTACTATGCTTAAAATTATTTTCTTTTGATTTAATAAAACCTAAAATTCATATTCTAAACCTCTTTTTAACTACCGGTTATTTAACATCTTGATAGTGATCAATCTCTCACATATGAAGCACCCATCAACCGGGCATATTTATAAAAGTTGTTTCAATTGTTTATTTTTACATATCTCACCTGTTGGTGATAGTCATACAAGTGCGTTCCATGTGCTTCGTGCAGTTGGCCACATGTCACGCACATACCAGCCTCAAGACGTACACGGGACAACGACATGGCCAGGCCTTGGTTCATCACAACACATGGACCAAATGTGTAGTATCTGCCTGCTCCACTAACACGCCAGAGACTTTCAATAATCCTTAAAACACACTAATAGTCCACATCAAAGGGTTTTTATCTGGCAAATTAATCTCCATGTTTTCAGTCAATTATAAACTGTGAAATAAATTTAGGAGATTTCTGACTGAGGATAACTCTAGCATTTCCTTAAACAGCAGAAGTGGATAATTCAGATTCACACATACACACACAATGCTGGGCTTTATTAGAAGATGCAAGTGTGAGAGGTGGAAGTAGCTTAGATTAACATCAGCATTTATATTTCCAGGCCTTTCATGTGGCAACATTGAAACACAATCATAGAGATATGTAAACAAATGACCATGATAAAATAAACAAAATGTTTCTTAGGTTATCCTTAAAAACTGGTTTTTAAATGTGACACTGGACGAAATGATGATGAAGAGTGAAGGTTCAACACCGGCAGAGGCAGAATATCAACTGGAAGATCTTTGGGATAAGTTGTTACAATTGCATATTGAGGATGAAATGTAAAGGCAGTTGAGCTGAAGTTCCCAGTCACTAGAGCTTGCAATGAGTTGACTTTTTTTCTGATGACGAATTTAAAAAGGTGTCTTGCGAAAAATGCAAATAATTCAGTAGAGTATCAAAGGTGAAGGCACTCCTGTGTGTTCAATATGTTAAAATATCAGTGTGTTAGGCCGCTGTGGGGTGGATCTTGAAACCACAACGAATAGGCTGAGTGGCTGGCTTTATATAAATAATGCTTAATGTCCAGAGCTTGTAGTTTTCATTTTAACACAGGTTTCGAAAGCAGAGAAACAATTATAAGCCGACCATATGAGGTGTCGGCTAGAGAAATTTTATAATTGTTAACTCTTGTTATGTTTAGTTTGGCTGTGTGTCTTTTATATAATAAATTATTTGAGGTAGCTTTTGTTACAGTCTCTTTCTGAAGGCGTCCTATCCACACCAGGTGAGGTATTCAACCCATCCTATCTGTTAACATGGTCTGAAAGGAGAAAAATATTTTTATTCTGATTACATCTTTTATCAGTGGTTTTTTTCTCTTTTTAAATATCCATTTGCATAAAATAACAAACATAACTCAGCAACTTACGCAAAAATTTACAGTTAATAATAATAATTTAATTTATATAGTGCTAAAATAAACTACTGTAGGCTCTTGAGGCCATGAGAACATAACAGACTAAAAAATGAGAGTTAATAAGTCAAACTTATAAGTTTTGAACATGTTAAATCTTGAATATAGTGAAGCATGTGGTTTGTCTGAGATTAAAGGGGAGCGAGCTTCAAACCTTTGGTCCATGTACTAAAAAGTCCTTAAACCATAACTTTTAAGATTTGAGTCGTTGGAGCGAAGGGCTCTCTTAGGTTCACACAAATATTTTTTGTGTACAAATACATCAGAATGTCTATTTCATAAACCTGAAAAAATGGAAGCCAGTGACTTCAAAAGAAAAAAAAATTCCCAATAATATAGAGAACAATAATATTCTTGAATATGTGAAACAAAACTGAGTTTTTGTTGAATGTGTTAAAGAAGAAAAGCAATGCTACCTCTGTAATGTCATTATATGTTCAAATATAATCAACAGGCAATAAACAAAAACACCTCAGTGTAGTATATACACTTTATTATAAGTATTATAAATTATGAGTAATTATTCATATTTATAAAAATAAAAAATATGATATGTTGTTAATGTTTCAATCTGTCTGATCAAGATATCAAAACTAAGAAAAAAAGACTTTTTCAACATTGTGTCAAAAGGATTTTTTTTTTAAAGCATATTCTTTTAGGTTTGAAACTGAGTATGCTTATTGTATATATTGGCATCCAAACCATTAAATAAAAAAGGGTGAAAGGGAGTTCATATATAGTAAGGCCCAAACTCAAATAAGATAAGATAAGATGCAATATTAAATATTTATGTAGCACTCATTGTCCTCTATAGAAGTAAAAGTCATTTTGCAATAGTCCATTTTATTTTTGATTAAAAAAATCGGTTATGAAAATTTACATATTAATAGTTTTAATACCTCTATTGGAGACTAACACCAGTGGTTTCAGTATAAAAGTTCGACCACATAGCACATCATAATGAATAAAAAAAAATGTAAAATACAATAAAAATCTAAAAATAAAAACAAAATAATATAAATTGGGCAAATGCAATATAGTGTCTAGATATACCTTAGGAAGAATATTAAACTGTCTTGAATATAGAATTTTAAAATAAACATGCTACTCCAAGACCAAGCACAATGTAAGAAACATGTCAATGCAGGATTGTTAACTCCCTTGAATTATGTCAGATATATAAATAGAAAAAAAAAATCTCCACTGGTGAAAAGAGAAGTAGGAAAAAAAAGATAAATATATAAATAGCTTGGGGGTTCCCAGAGGCAGGTCAATGCAGCAGCTGAAATTTACCACAGCATGGGGCTTCTAAGAATAAGCATGAGTAATTAGTTTACTGTGTACTACTGTGTAGTATATACACTTTATTATAAGTATTATAAATTATGAGTAATTATTCATATTTATAAAAAAAAAATCATCAAATGAAATGTATTAAAATAAAGTGTATGCCTACAATAGAAATGGATCTAATTATTATAAGGGGATTATAAACATATGTCTCTGATATTAACATATATATATATATATGAAACTAATTTTTTTTTTTTCATTACCCCCTTACTTTTAATGCTTATAAAATGCAAAAAAAAGTTGCTAGTAGTTGATACCAAGAACTAAAAAAAAGTTTATTTCTTTAGGTTTACTTTCTTCAAGAAACAAAACAACCCAGCATTCAGTTTGTTTAAAAATCTTACTTTAAAAAAAAATAATTGTATTGACCATATCATGTTATAAAGTTAAAATGTCATAGTTATTAATTCTTTTTTGTTTTTTTTTATGAAATAGTGATTATTAAGCCTTTATGATTATATATAATTATATATATATATATATATAATTTTCCTTTTTAAAATAAATTCTGTCTATGCAAACAATAATAGTAATAGGCTTTTTAAGAAAACTACTTTTTATACTATAAGTAAGATTAATTTTTACTTTCAATACATTTACCTTATTCGCATATATATGCTCCTCACAAATTACTAAATAGGTAAAAACAAAATCATACAACTCGCATCCTTATAGACCTTGCATGTCAAGAGTCGATTTATAACCCAACTATTGCTGCCAACATGCTCTACTTATTGGAAGAAAACAGTGATTATGATACAAGTTTCGATAACTTCACTAACTATACTGAGGACAGTGACATTAGTGAGGCTAGTGATTGATTGCGGATGTATTGTCTATACGTTTCAACATTACCGGTATTAGCAGATTAGTTTAGCTGCTTAATTACTTGGCACAACTGAATACTGGCATAATTAAAATTCTCTGCCACATTTATACTATTTGTTTTCCTGGGGTTTATAATGAGACGCTCATAAAGCTTGCCAACAAGCAACTGACAACTACACAGCAAACTATAGTTAAGTTCCCCTTTCAGACAGATGATTTAAAGGCCATATCTGTTTCTGTGGCTTATGGTTAACAAGGGTGTCATGGCCAACACACTGACCAACCACTTTTACTTTTCCTCAACTAATGTCAGGTATCCATTTGCCATTAGAGCTGGGTGGACTCAAAGGTGCATTAAAGATCCTCAAATTAATAACCTCAGTTTTCACCTGGATAGTTATAAAGACCCACAGTTGTGTCAAAATTTTCTGTTTTTATGGCTATGTTTATGTGTAAAATAAATGTAGTAAACCCTTCAACTTTGTATACCGCACACATCTGCAATTCGTTTGTAAAAACTTACATATCCCACGGGTTACATGCGCGAAAATACATTAGTAATATATTATATAAATGTGTTTTTTTTAAAGTTATCTTCGAACAATTTTTTATTATAGAATTTTTAAAACAAATTTCTAGGAAAGAAACCCCAAGGAAAGGCTGGGCTTTAAAATAAATGAGATGCTTAGTGACTAATGGAAGAATGAAATAATGTATTGTTGTTTCACAAATTATGGAGACTTTTTTTTTTTTAAAGCTGCTCTTATTTTTAAATATTTTTGTTAGTTTCTTCTTTAAGTACCAATATAATACAGTTGTCTTAACTTGTATAATGAAAGAGTAATTTTAAAAAATGTGCTGATAAAGTAAAGGAGAGTCTCATCTGCCGCATATGTTTGTGTTTTTATTGCAATTCTCAACTTTTCCTTGCTCTTTTTTCTTTTTATAAATTAATTTTAATTATCTCATGTTGAAAAACAAACAATGTGAGACTGACTGAGGATTATCAGACACCCTCAAATCCAAAGGAGGACAATAAAAGAGACAAAGCCTTAGAAAGGAGGACAGAAAATAGAAACATAATAAAGTAAATGTTGAAAACTAGGTTTACAAAATATGTAATGAAAAATGTTACTAACTCATAGGCTTTAAATTAATTATTATGTTTATCATAAGTTTCTCAGATGAAGTGTTTTTTTTAGAACTGTTTATAATTTGCACCAAACAAAAAAAAAATGAAACTCAATGTCCAACATGTTCTTCCAATAGTATTTAAAGGGAAAAAAAGCTTTACATTGGGTAATGTTTTCTATGTTTTCTTTTTTTCTGGGTGGGATTAAAAGTTAGTTGAATCATCCCAATAGCAAGAATGTAAATGAAAAAAATACCTTATTATAATAATTTAAGACTTCATTTCTTTTTTGTAAAATAGCAGCCACTGAGTTGATTATAAAGTTCTATTTCAAGAGGAGTTTTTTTTATATTTATGGGTAAAAGTGTTTTTTTTTCAATGGCAAAATATGTGTCAATAGTATAAAAATGAATTGCACTGAAGCCTTGTTTAACATGCTCAATTAACTTGTGTTAACTTCTGTTTTCCACAATCATCACACAAAACATTTAATCAGCTTTTACATGAATATCTAGTCTTGAAAGTGGTTCCTTCTTAGTAGTCACATTTGCCTTGATTAAATATTAGACCTATTTACTTTCACCTTTCATACAACAAAATATGAAAAATCTTTTGTATAATAAGCTTTTCACATAGTACAATGCAGAAATGCAAAAATATCGGATCACAACCAAACAGAGCTAAAGGAATTAGCTAACTCTTTTTTAAAAACCCATTACCCCAACAACCAATGGGTCAGAGTTTACACAGATCTATGGATCCTCTAAAAAATCCAACACAAACGGAGGAGCTGGCATACTAATTGAATGACCCAATGGAGAAAGACTGGAAAAGTCAATAGCAACTTGCTATCTCTCAGACAGCCATAGGGCAGAAAGGCAAGCACTGGAACTAGCAGCTACCACATTAATAAACTACCCATGTACACCAAACAGCCAAATTGTCTAACTGACCAATGCCAAAATAGTCCTTCCAAGTCTGAAAAACACAGCTGTGCTCAGTATACACACATGGACAGTCATAATTAAACAAAAGCTCTACACTTGGGTTGATAGAGATTCTACTTCTAGAATAGATATGTAATACATGATAATGGATGATATAGAAATCTAGATTCTATATTATATCTAGAATCTAAGTGAAAGCCTAGATCTAGAACAGGATTTATAATAGATCTAGAGCTATTTTACATTATTATTTTATTCTGTGGCATTTTATTTCTCGAGAGAGACGATCTTTTCCCTTTGCAACTTCTTGTGTGACTAAAGAGGCCAATCCTAGATACACAGCTGCAGTCACAGTTTGGGCATATAATGATATGCAATCACCAGGCGCTATAGAATCTAGATTAACATTATTTAGACTAGAATCACTAATCTATCTAGATTCTAGGCTAGAGTTCTAATCTAACTTCCAGATCCTTAATAATATCATGGAATTGGCATCATCATCATCATGGCATTTTATGATTTTTTTAAAGCAAGGACATCATAATCATAGCAATAACCTGCACATGTTTTGACTCAGTCAGATGATTTCAATTTCAAGCTTCAGCCTCAGACAAGCATGTCTCATTTTGTGTCTTCAACCATTCTATTCTAATGACACTGACATTACTGACACTGTGACAGTTATCATCATGATTCTGACTGACGGCTCAACGAGTCAACAAACATTGACAATCATCATCAACTTGATCAAGATTCAAGTTCACAAAGTAATTTAAAATTTTTACCACTCAAAAAGCATGCAAATCATTAGATCTTAAACTAATAAAATAAACAGAACTTTTGTATCTAGTTCTTTTGTACTAGGTCTATCCTCTAAAATTTACCATACACGAATTTATCTGGAATAACATGGTAGAATTAAAGACCTGCCATAGTACAAAAAGCATCCACAGACAACAAAAAATCAATAAAGAGAACTGATGTCATTTCCTCGTATCTGTGCGTGGGCTCTTTCAGGGTATGCCTGCTTTTACAGAAAACTTTGCTAAAAAAACATTTGCGAATATTTTCTTTTTTACCAGTGGATTGTTAAATACAAATATAATAATCTAGATATAGAATACGTCTCTAAATTAATGTGGAATAACTTTTAATAAATACTTCAAGAATTATTGCTTAGATATTTACTACCAGTATTATAAAAAATATTAGAACCCATTTTTTTAGAGCCCCTTTTGCTCATCACGAGTTAATTTTCCTTGATGACTTAAAATTGAAGAATACTAAAGAAATTATTATTTTTTTAACTTCTAGTCTTTCTAAAAACGTTTAAATCACTAAATCTAAATATTTCTTTAAAATAATATTTAGGGAAAAATCAAAGCAATAAAGGGAATTAAAGTTCTATTTAAATGAACGTCTACTATATCTAGATTCTAGTGGGTTTTTTTTTTATTATTATTTTACTGAAAGGGATTTATTGATTGCAAAATGTCGAGCTTCTGGACCAAAATAACGGGATCGGTCCGATAACTCTTCGAGTTCCAAGAGCATCAGATTGTGAGACCTAGCGACAAGAGATGTTAGGTTGTCTCTGCTTGCCTTTGGGATAGTCGCGTAGGTGGACTAATAATATGGCATCTCTGTTAAAAAATCAAATTCTAAAACATCTCTCTAAGTAAGTATTAATAAAATGAGAGTATTGAGAATGGACTAAGTTAGTCTAAGCAGAAAAGATTTTTAAAATGATATTAATAAAGTAAAGTAATCTAGAACAGAGATAGGTCTAGATATCATCTACCTAGAATATTTTTTAATTTTAATCTAGATATCTAGATCTAGAGTTATTAGAGATTTTGAGTAGTAGAGTTCTAGACCAGATTTTTAAATTTTCTTTACTAGATCTAGATAGTCTAGATCTATATAGATCTAAGTCTAATACTAGATCTAGATCTAATTCTATACTCTATACTTAGTTATACTAATAGTAACTAATAGTACCAACTAGTCACTTGTGACTAACTTTAACTAGAAAATACTAGTCTATAAATATATATTATATTAATAACTATATTATTTAGACTATAGACTAAAGACTAAGTTTTAGATCTAGAATCTAGTTAGAGAATGTTACTGTTAGAGTAGATAAAAAATCTAGGTCTAGAATTTAAATATCTTACAAATAATTATAATTAGATTATAATATAACACTACTAGCAGTACACACCGGCTATGCCATTAGATTTTTTTCGCAGGCTTTTTATTGATAATCATTACTGGAACACTCACTTCTTTGTGAATTGTTATAAACGGGCAACATTATAATGATCAATTTAACATACTTCTTTAGCCTGTGAATTACTGTATGTGTTACAATGAAGATTTACGGCTTGCTATTTCCTTTTCTGTCTGTCTCTCTCTCTCTCTTTTCACTCCCTGGAACCCCCATTTTGTTTTCTTTTAACCTGTGCATCAGAATTTCTCTGATATAGACTTTTGACTTGATTTGGAAAGACCCGCACCAAAATCTGCCCAAGACACATACACGCACTCATATGACTTTTCTTTGGCTTCTCAATTCAATCTATAGATATTATATTTCAACAGTGACCCCCCCCCCCCCCTTTTAGGTTAATTTAATTTTGTTTTGGCAACCTTTAATCCAATTGTAAGCAATATATGGTAATGGACATCGAATACCTTCATACATCAGAGGAAAAAAAAGCATTTTCCAAAGGCCCCAGTTGAATGCTACATTTATCTTGGTATTTTGTTCTCTAAATAAAAGAAATATCAGTTTGTTTTTATTTATTGTAATCATTTATCTCACCTCTTTTGAATGTAGCAAAATGACAGCAGATCTACTTTTATTTTTTTTAATGCTATTAGGATTTAGTTGTTTTTTTTTGACAGTGTTACAAAGTACCATTACTTGCTCTCTCTCTTCCTCTCTCTCGAAAAAAAGAAAAAAAGTCTCTAGATTTATCTTATTGATGCTATTAGGATTGGTTTTGTATTTTATTTAGATCGTGTCTTAAGGGAAGTGAAAATAACGTAAGGCATATTAAAAATAAGTAGACTTAGGGAAAAAGAAAAAAATTGCTTTAATAATATGGTATTTGTGACTTATTTCTATAAAAGCATTCTAACTAGACTGGGGTTTTTAAAGAAATGCCGAAAATAAAATACAAAGGTTTGATAGAGCTTGCGGTTTTTCATGAGTTGCGGTCATTAGGTGCAAATCTGTCAAAAAATTATCTTAGTGAGTACTTAGGGGGTAAAAAAAATTAAAATGAACCTGGTGTACAAAATTTGATGTGAAATTAGATGCAAGAAGAGCCACATCATCATCGAATTTTGTGTGTATGTGATGTTTTTGACAAAATTTGTTCATTTCTGAAAAAGTATAAAATCTCTTGGATAAATATGTGCACTGTCTGCAAAAATGCTGATCCAAGTATACTTTGATTTTGTGCTGGCCACATAACTCCCTCGTTAATTATAAGTCATATAAATAGATGACCTTTACATCATTTGCCCTATAGATTGCAAGTTCTGAAGAGGATAATTTACTTTACTTTTACACTATATTAAGGCGTTATAAATCATTCCCCTTTCTTTTATGCTAGCTGATTTTAGGTACTGTACAGTACAATATATAAATGCAAAAATGACCATTGAATATTTAATATCCCCTTTAAAAGTTAGTATGGAATGTATAAAGTACTCTAAATAAAACATTATATGACGATTCAGAAAGTTTTAATACATAATGTATAATTTATTGAAACAGATAAAAACTTTTTTTTATGTTTTTATTTTAAATACTGTTAGTCATAATTGATGTTTGGTTATCTTGAATACTATGTACTTGTAACTTTATCTAGTACATGTGTTTCGGCATGAATATTTTAGACATAGTTTCTATTTTTGTTTGTTTGTTTTTTCAGATTCACAAAAAATTTATCAGCAGATAAAATCAATCTGAGCACACTGAGAGGGGAAGGGGATCTCTCTAATTTAGAACTCAATGAGGATATACTAACACAGTTGCTAGAACTACCAACATGGCTTAGGATTACTAAAGCAGTTTGCAGTCGTGTTTCTGTTAAGGTAAAATCCAAATTATTGTGTCCGGTTTTTAAATAAAATGTTTCTTTCTTTTTCTCACTTATCTTTATTTTTGTGTGTGTATGTTCTCAATTGCCTTGCTAATAAAATAGAATTTGTTTTATTTAAGTTCAGAATTATTTTCTAGGTATCTCTTTTGCTATTTACTCAATTTACTGTGTAGCAAATAAAACAATCTGTTTTATTGGAGGTGTGGATCACTCAGAATATCTCTCTTTTGCCATGATCTGATCCCACTACATAATGAATAATTAAAGCATAAATGGTCTTATTAAATAGGTGAAGAGTTATAAAATCATCTGAAGAACTTTGACTCATGAGATATATACCAAACTATATGATTGTACAATATCTATCCATAAATGTGTGTATCTATTAAAAAAGCACCAATCTATTCATTCAAATTTTATAGTTGCACATTTCTCCTCTGTGTATTTTTTTTGGGTGCTTTCTGCAATGACACAAGATACTTCTCACTTTAAAGGAAAAATCTTTAAATCTGACTTACTTTTGTTGCTGTCACATGTTATACAAAATTAGTAGGCCATTAAATCTGAAAAAAAAAAGTATTTTTCTATATATATATATATTTGTATTAGTGATGAGTAAGCATATCACTAGTAATGTTGTTAATTCAACACTGTATAGTTACAATTTACATTACTTCTAAAATATGGATGAAAGTAAAAAACAAAAAAAAAAATAATTTTACACATCAATATTACTATATTTAAAACAAATATATTAAGTTTTAAATTCACCTATCCCTTAGTCTGTTGGACCGTTGGGGCGCCACACAAGATCTTTCGACCATCTTTCTCCACTCCTCTCTGTCTTTTGGCTTGATGGAATCTCTTTCAAAGATAATCTTGTCCATTCCTTTATGGTTTTTTTTCCCATCGCTTTCTTTGTCTGCCTCTTCTTCTTTCCTAGTACTGTTCCCTTAAGAAAGGTCTTATCTAGCCCTGATGATCTTGTGATATTGCCAGAGTTTTAGTTTGCATTTTCTGGCAGTAGTTAGAAGGTCATTGTGGTGTCCAATTGCTGCATTAATCCTGTTTCGTTAGAATCTTTTCTCTTTTGATGCAGTATTTGTATGTAATAACTAGGATCTTTCTGTAGCATCTCAATTCCATGACCACATTCTTATATACTTGCAAACCTTAGACACTGACTGCAGAACTAGAGAGTAGGATCCTATCAATGGAAATGAGATGCTACAGAAAGATCCTAGGTATCGCATACACACAAACAAATATATTATTTGAGTAAATATTCATTGACTGGAAATGAGCCTAGAACAAACTAGTAACAGTAGGTCTGTACACATGAATACTTTTTTTTTATAGTTTTATTGATGAACTTTTACTGCTGCTGAGAATAATTAATATAAATGGATCTACACATTACCCTTTAGCATTATCAACCTATTTTGTAAATTTAAAATATAAGAATCAATAACATTTAACAGAAGCAGGCCATCAAACAGAGCTACAAACAATTTTTGGCCATGGAGTAGTATTATATTTATATATTGGGCTTTGTGCTTATCCTCAATCTTGAAGAAGCTCCAGCTTCCCTTTACTTGAAGCAGTATATAATTATAAAGAGCCGATGTGCCTCAAATCAAAATCAAATTATAAAGTACTGATTACATTAGATATTGTTTTATTCACTAGTATGTCATCTGCGCACAAAAATAATAAACAAATAAATAAAAGCAGTTATCAGTCATCTGTACTGCTCTGGTTCAAAGGGTTATTCAATTACTAATTAAACTTGTAATATTTTTTTTCTATTATTGTTTTTGCATGTTTCGTATTCATTTATCTTCTCTCTCCTTTGTATTATTTAAATATTGTTTAAATTTTGGTTGTTGCGTTAACTCATATCTCATATCGTGTAATGCGTTTCATTATCCCTTTTAGTCAATCAATTTAAAAAGGAAAAAAAGCAATGGGGAAAAAAAGGGGGGGGGGGAGGCTGACCAATTAAAATAACATTTTGAAATATTTAAATGGGTTCTCCCTAACTTCAGGAAGGTTCACTTCCTTCCACTGGGAGCATGTGTGTGTGTTACAATACGTTGGCGTGGATCAATGCATAATGTGTTCTTGTATGGATGGATCCATTTAAAAACAACAACATTGATTTTCTAGTTGACACAGAATACATTGTACAAGATGAAAAGGCAGCCAGTACTAATGCAACCAAAGAAATTCAGAACTCTCCTCAAACAATATGTTGTTAATTATTCTTGTAAAAAACCAAACAGATGATATCTTGTGTAGAGCCATTCAATTGATTTCTGAAAACAAATTAGCCCACTAGTTAATGCTATCAACGAAGTTGTTCCAAAAGGTCATCTCATTCCAACTGTTTTCACGATTCTTCCTCTTGAACCTTTGATTCCTGTTACGTCTTACACTGATAGTTTCCAGACGTTTAGCCAGAACTATCTCTATACCAGTCCCAACAGGACTCTATATATCAATCCGAACTTATCTTAAAATGTACAGACGTTACTTCCAAAAAAGATGATTACGTCCTACGCGTGTCCCTGGGTCAATCTAGTCATGCATGTTAATCAATGACTTAAAATCTGCCAAGTCGTTGGTTTTCCTGGCTGATTCAGGCAACCCATTCCATGCTCTAATAGCACTAAAGAAGAAGGGGTAGTTGTACAAATTCGTCCTAGCATTTGGTACATATGTCTTACCTTTCTGTCTGTCTGAGTATTTTATTGTTTTGTATTTGAAGATTATGGTTTAGTGTTTTATGCATAATTGCTACTTTACTTTTTACAAAGCTTAGATAAACTCTGTCTGTCTGGTAAAAGGTTTGAACGTTTTTTCTCCCTCTTCCTGTTCTCGGATCAAGTTGAAACGTTGCACAATTATACCTGACAAAACATGAATCAATCCAAAGAAATAAACCACTTGGTTAATATATTATTGGTAATTAATCATTTCGTTTGATATCGAAATAAGAGGAATAAGTGCTACTTAATGAGATATGTGGATGTATACATATGAATTTAATTTCCTTATTACTTCCCATTCTCGGATCAAGTGGAAATTTCGCATAATTATTCATAGTCGATGACAATACACGAAGGGAAAAAAAATATTGCCAATTAGTTAATCAATTAGTACTAATTAATTAATGTTGTTTTACATAGCAGAAAGGGAGCTAAACCCTGACATCTTGAGATAAATTCCTGCGGTTCTTTCCGTTAGGTAATCTCTGTTTTGACAAAAAAGTTGTGTTTTTTTTTTTTGCTCGTTAATGTTCTATTCTGAAGGATCTTTAAATTTAATGATTTTACTAAAGGTTTTACTCTAATCAACTCTACTCTAGAATCAGTCCAAACTACAATATATATAAATCTCAAGTGAATATGCTGTATAAGGAAAATATTTATTTTTTTATTTGTAGCTAGTGATTCCAAGTAGGCAAATTAAATTTAGATTTTGATGTTTGAAATTATGCAAGAAAACTATGCGTGTACTTTTGATTAGTGCGAGGGGGTAAGGGAGGAGTCTCGAAATATTCAGCTCATAAACATAAACAATATTGTTTTTCACTTAGACGCGAACTTTTTTTTTTTTTTTTTTTCAGAAATTTATATTTGATATATGTTTTTAAATAACATCCCGAATTTTTAGAGTCTAAATCAAGTGCCTCCATAGGGAAAGAACCATGTCTGCGTGCCTTCTGCCACCCCAAGCCTGAACGTGGTCAGCCAATGAGACTAGGGGGAACAGTGTTGTAAGGGACACGCTAACGTCTTTTTATGGCCCATGTTGGATCTGTTGTGTTTGGGCCCGGGCCTATATATTTACGACATTCGGGCAGCATCGCCGCAAAATCGAAAAAAAAAATTGAAATAAAACCCGATGGCTTCATTTGACATTGTGGGCAGAATCAGAAAAAAACAGCCTGCAGGCGGCGGATAGCTCCTTGCCACCGGTCGGATATGGCTCTCGGGCCATAGTTAGGTTATCACTTTATTGGATTCCCCCCTCCCCTACTGCTTCTTTATTATACTGGGTAATCAAACTGTATGTAGGAGAAGTTTGGTAGCAAGGCCAATGTTTGTTGTTTCAAAGTATGTAGAAACACATCTACTTCCAAAGTGTTCTCCTAGATTATCTCTCACACTTGGTTCTATTGATTGTAGCTCTTTACTTGATCCCCCACCACCGAGGGAGACCAGCTGAGACTTTTTATGAGCATGTAGTGCGTCTCACGGGGACATTAGGGTCTGCTTCCGATACAGACGTCATAAAAGTCACATTTCGTGTAACGGCCTCCATGTGGGAAGGTCAAGGTGACGCCTGCGTGTCCAACTTCGTCACGAAACAGTCTCCTTATTCTTGTGCTCACCCACGATCTGCGGGCTTCCGGCTTTCAGTGGCGGCTTCGACGACCGTCTGCTCCATTGTGATAGAGATTTTATACCCACAAATTTCCTAATCTCTTATACCTAATATCATTAAAGTATTTTGTTTTGATTTTTTTACGTTATTATCTAATATATACAGCAGAAAGTAAGGCGTATGTATGTAGGTCTGTATGTATGTATGTGTCCCGCATAGCAATCAAGACCGTTTGACCAATTTTAATACAACTTGGCATTAATGTTCCTTAGATCATGTCGGTGACCGCATGTCACACTCACTACGTGGGAAGGGGGGGGGGGCTAAAATTACCCCAAAAAATACCTAAATTTATCTCTATTAAAGAAACTTTTTAAAATTAAACTTTTTAAGAAATCGTGAAAATCCGTTTTCTGGTATTTATATTTGATCATATGAATATGTAGGCTAAACGAGTAAACTCATTTTCACACTCTGTTTTTATTTTCGTGGCCAAATAAGAAACAATCCAATCCACTAGATCAGTATTACCCTAACTAAGGCCCGCAAGCCGTTGGTAATATCCGGCTAGTGTTAAATAATTGTAATTCCAGAAGCGAAGCATCTCGATTTTGCCCAGCGCTGGACATAAAATGTTTTCGACACATTTTATAATGTCTTTCAAAACAATCCTACATAGGTTTGCTTTGTACGTATGTTTGCATTCAGACGTATTTTTATGTGAAGATCAATAGTTTTGGTCCACTAGATAGTGTGCAGTTATTGTTCTCTGACTTTGTATTCTAGTGTGGGTTGGGTTTTAAGTATTGTCTATCAACCAATCTAATCAATTTTTATGAGAAGATCAATAGCTCGTTTTGGTCCACTAGATAGTGTGCAGTTATTGTTCTGTGACTTTGTATCCTAGTGTGGGTTGGGTTTTAAGTATTGTCTATCGACCAATCTAATCAATTTTTATGTGAAGATCAATAGTTCGTTTTGATCCACTAGATAGTGTGCAGTTATTGTTCTGTGACTTTGTATCCTAGTATGGATTGGGTTTTAAGTATTGTCTATCAACCAATCTAATCAATTTTTATGAGAAGATCAATAGTTCGTTTTGGTCCACTAGATAGTGTGCAGTTATTGTTCTCTGACTTTGTATCCTAGTGTGGGTTGGGTTGTCTATCAACCAATCTAAGCCATCATTTGATGCATGTCTATGTGCTTGTTTTTAGCATCATTTACTTTAATTACATGACATTATGCATGTGTGGGCGTATATATAGAGAAATATTATTAGTTTCAAAGTTATTCTTTTAAAAACGTGGTATTAGGTGGGAATCGACCTGGTCATAATTCGCGAAATTTATTCACGAAACAATCAAAACTTTATTAAAACTTTTTTTCTTAAAATGAAGTTCAGATTGTATACTATATAAACTATAGTGTACTATAGTGAAAAACATGTTTATTTATAAAAGTTTTGTTTAATTTAATTATTATCAGAACTTCTCGCGCCATAGCGTCCTGCGCTAAAGCGACCACGTTAAAACGGCTGCGCCAAAAACATCGCATAACATCCCAGAAGAATACAAAAGCCATTATTGTGAACTATGTTAGTTGTATGGATTTTAAAAAAATCTTTTATGGGAAATTTAATAAAAATAACAAACAAACACTTAGTCGCTTAATTCTTAATCTTTATTTTTTCATGGTGAATCAGGTTAAGTTCTTTTTTTTTTAGATCCCCCCCCCCTCTCTCGCTCAAATAACTAAACAACAAAAGCTTACTAGTTTTGTCCGTAAGTATAGGTTTCCCTGTGTGTGTGTTTCTGAAACTCAATGCCAGTGCCCCATTCGTCTTGTTCCTGAATGCTTATAACTATCTGAAGCGGGAGACTTTGAATTGAAAGAGAACCGTTCATCTTTTATCTTCTCTTTTTTTTTTAAATCACTCAGTGAGGAAAATGTTTGATTTTACTTTAAGTTGTTTTATTTCTCAACTTAAACGTTGATCCAAGTGCCTTCACTTGATTAGTTTGTAAAAGAAACCAAATAGGAGGTAGGGAAGACAAGAAAACAGGAGGGAATGCATGGCAGTAGAAAGAAATGAAACTCGTTTATTTTCATGGACTCAGATCTAGTCAGATTCTTGTAATAAAGAACATTAAATTAAGATTTTTTTTCTGGATCATTCGTTGTAAATTAGCTTTTGATTTCACAAAGTGAATAGAATAGATGAACGAATGAAATGAATTGCATTACTCAGGATTTAGTTCCCAATGAGTGACTTGATCAAGACTTGGTTCCCAATAAGTGACTTGATCAAGACTTGATTCCCAATGATTGCCTTGATCAAGACTTAGTTCCCAATGAGTGACTTGATCAAGACTTGGTTCCCAATAAGTGACTTGATCAAAACTTAGTTCCCAATGAGTGACTTGATTAAGACTTGGTTCCCAATAAGTGACTTGATCAAAACTTGATTCCCAATGATTGCCTTGATCAAGACTTGGTTCCCAATAAGTGACTTGATCAAGACTTGATTCCCAATGATTGCCTTGATCAAGACTTAGTTCCCAATGAGTGACTTGATCAAGACTTGGTTCCCAATGAGTGACTTGATCAAGACTTAGTTCCCAATGAGTGACTTGATCAAGACTTGGTTCCCAATGAGTGACTTGTTCAAGACTTAGTTCCCAATGAGTGACTTGATCAAGACTTGGTTCCCAATGAGTGACTTGATCAAGACTTGGTTCCCAATGAGTGACTTGATCAAAACTTGATTCCCAATGAGTGACTTGATCAAGACTTGATTCCCAATGAGTGACTTGATCAAGACTTAGTTCCCGATAAGTGACTTGATCAAGACTTAGTTCCCAATGAGTGACTTATCGGCTGGGAGTTTTTCTCCTTATTTCCTGCTAGCCTCCAGCATATGTCTTAATGTAGGTATTTTCATGAATCTGTCTACACATTTCTTCCACGTCTCAAACTTGATGGGCATGTTTGTATTTATTTTGTGTTGAAATGAGAGAATTCTCAGCTACCTCGTAACATAGACACACACACACACACTCATTGAACTGTATATGAAAGTATTGTTGGCTTGGCGGAAAGAATCTTTGTTAGCTGCTTATATACAATATCATCTGAACTTTTATTTTTCCAAAACTTGAATACAAAACGTGAGTTGCATTTACTTTTTTTTTGTTTGTTCAAAATGTTAAAAAAATGTGTCTGAAGATTCTTGTTGACCTTTACCCCTGAGAACATTGGCTAGGTTTATCATTAAATGCATAGAATTTTTTAAAGTTTGATGTGTCAACCAGACAGGCGTATGGTACTTAGGATTTCCATTAGACTTCTAAGCAATTATTTTGTAACACTGAGAGGAACAAATGGTATATGTTTGCCTCTAAGAATCAGCTTTGTAAATATCTCTATATGTTTAAAATTACTGTATCAAAACACTTTTTTTTAGACCCCCACTTACCAATTTCACTGTCCATGGTCATTCAGATAAACAGATCATTTAAACTTCCCCGAACATAAGTCCCAAGATATTTTACTGCTCGGCATTAATGTAAGGACTATTGATGTCAAGTTTCATCAAGATTTATCAGTGTTAATTTACTGTAACATACACACACAATCTTAAGTTCCCCTTTCAGACCATGCGGTCTATAGGGTAGATGATATAAAGGTCATCTGTTTCAGTAGCCCACGCTTAACAAGGGTGTCATGTGGCCAGCACAACCACCAACCGCCTTTATTTTTCCCCAACTAAAGTCAGAACCCATTAGAGCTGGGTGAACTCAGAGGTGCCCTAAAGATTCCGAAATTAAAAATCGCCGGTTCGGAAGCTTAGCGCTCTACCGGTCAGTCTCCTAGTAGATTTGTAGATGTATTATTCTAATCGAAACATATTTAATCATAATTATAAAAACTTATAATAAAAAAACTTTGAGTTGAAAGAGTTGAAAAACTAGAACAAACTTTAATTATTTGTAATATCTTGGTCATGTGGTTTTAACAATTAGAAACAGACCCAGCGGGAGACAGCTAACTGCTATTATAACACCCCTCCCCCTTTCCCATTTCCGAGCCTATAAATTTAAATAATTTTTAGGAACTTGGAATATTAACTGTTTAGATAAAAAAAATGTTATTATTAACGAATATGAGTGAGTGAGTGTGTATGTTTCGTGTGTGAATGTTGTTCGTATTTGCATCTATATTGTTATTGTCACAGTAGTTACACAGGAGGTGATCAATTGTAGTCAAACTGAATTTCCATTTGATTGGATCAATAAAAATTATCTTATCTTATCTTATAAGCTAATCCTAGTGTGTTCACTGATGTTGCTAAACAAAAATAATAACTTAGGAGTATAAATATGAGCGGCCATGTTTCTTCGTAATCATTCCTCGCAGACTTTTTGTTACCATCGTATATCTGATTCAGACCACTGTTTGAAAACACATGCCACGTTTATAGATTTAAAACAAAATGTACTCTACAAGTGACACCTTCAACGAACTATGTCCAGTGTGTCTGGTGCTATGAATGAATATTTCTATAGCTCTTACCTGCACTAAGTGACATTCAACGAATCTACTTGTTGCAGTGAACGTACACTTCTCGGTTTGTAATGATCATTTCCTCTCTGGTAAGGAGACAGTAATTACATCCTTGCGAGACCCTCATTGAATGGGGGTGAGTGACGCGTCTAATTCACATACAACAAGGTTATAAAGACTAAACTCAAAGTCGGTCCACCCAGGCAGGTAAAAGGGCAGGTTTCAATATTTTCATAAAGAATATCAGAATGAAATTCTATCAAAGGCAGATGACAGAGAAGAATGGAGAAAGAAGGTTGACAGATCTTGTGTAGTGCCCCAACGGTCCAACAGACAAAGGGATAGGTGAAAGTGAAGGGGAAGTTCGATGTGAACCTGACCTAACTGATTTCATATAATGATTATCTAATTGATCTAATTGTTTTGTAAAGGGTCAATGTCTTATTCAAAGCCTAAAAAAAAAAAAAGACATTTCCCTAAAAAAAAATAATAAATTCTCCCCTTACTTTAGTTAAGTGTTTCATGGCCGATAATGGGCCTGTGATAGTATGAAAAACTACTTATTAATTGTTGTTTTAAATTATGTTCCACTTATATGCATTCTAAATAGATTTTTTTCTCTTTAAAAATAAAAGTAATTTTTTTTTTAAATATCGTAGTTAGTATGACAGAACTTACATAACTTAGCAATATAATTGTAAAAAAAAAATATCAAAAATCTAAAACCTTTTGCATAAATGTGTTACAAATACGGTAAATAGTAATCTTCCTTACTTAATAGCTATCCATATTTACTACTCTTAATAGTGAATAGTTGTATAAGTGGTGTATTTTTTAAACTGAAAAAACTGCTGGCATAGTTGATTTTTAAAAATTAAATTTTTCGTTTTCAGAAAAAAAAAAAGTAGCCGCTGCATCAGAACTTTGAAGGGTCTAAAATATCATGATGTCGGATTGTATTTTTTCTAGTTTACGAGATCAAAATGGGACGGACGGACAGACATACCATACAAAACTAATAGCGTCTATTCGGGGGCCGCTAAAAATACACACACAGAAAAAATATATATGTATTTATACTTATAGTTGGATAATATGTAGTTACTAGTTACAAAAAAAAAACAAAAAACATTTTCACTTTGTGTGTAAGATTACTTTAGGAGATTACTCGATTTATAGATTCTTACTCAAAGACTAGACAAATATACTTAAGAATAAATAAAAGAAAGAAAAGTATTTTATTGGTCATCTGGAACTTTGTTGTGGTGTCTGAACAGACTGACCCCATATACAGAGAAAACAAGGCTGGAGAAATCTGTGTATTGAAACAGATGATGTTTGGGTCTTGCGTTGGTCAACAAGTAATCAGACGCAGATTGGACACCACATCAAACACTCACCACCCTTCATTCAATCAGTGCTGGCATGAAATCAAATATCTTCAACACCTCTAGCCCGGAGTAACTTGGTGAATCTTTGACCTTTGGTGTATTGGGACACTATGTGATGTGAATAGAAAACATCAAATCATACATAATATGAAATGTTCAGGACTGATGTTAAGACTTACAATGAACAGTTTAGTCGGCACGAAAACGTAAAAGAAGAAAAACGAATAGATATTTTAAATTGCGAAATTTAGTGGCCTTGACAACAATTAAAAATTAAAAATTCCCCTTTCAGACCTTGTGATCTATAGGGCAGATGATTTAAATGTCATCTGTTTCTGTGGCCTACTGTTAACAATGGTGTCATATGGCCAGCACAACGACCAACCGCTTTACTTTTCCTCAACTAATGTCAGGTACCCGATAGAGCTGGGTGGATTCAGAGGCGCCCAAAGATCCAGAAATTAAAATTCCAGTCTTCACCAGGATTCGAACCCGGTACAACAATTAAACCAAACCTTAAATTTCATTCTAAAACTAACCAAAGTTCTCAGCTTATCTTTACATTAACTTCAATTACATTTCGTTTTTATTTTATTTAACAAATATTCTAAAAAAAACAAAAAAAAAGTAAGTCAACTACTAAAAAAATATTAGAACCATTTTCTTAATAGTATGTATACATTTTCTGTGTGAACGAGACGGATCTTGAGTTAACTGCTAGAAATTAAGTTTGGGTTGTGTGGGTTGTAGAGTCTATTATTATCTTGATCTTGTGCTAGTTATAGTCTCTAAAATGTCTAACATTATCAACATTTGTGAATAACAACCAAACTGGTAGAAATGATGATCAGTATTTCTCTTTTAAGTTGGAACTTTTTCAGTCACTTTCATTGGCTCTTGGTTTCATTTTTCACATTACCAAGATGATGTGCAAATTATCAAGATGATGTGCAAATTACCAAGATGGTGTGCAAATTATCGAGATGATGTGCAAATTATCAAGATGGTGTTCAAATTATCAAGATGATGTGCAAATTATCAAGATGATGTGCAAATTACCAAGATGGTGTGCAAATTATCGAGATGGTGTGCAAATTATCGAGATGGTGTGCAAATTACCAAGATGATGTGTAAATTATCAAGATGATATGCAAATTATCAAGATGGTGTGCAAATTATCAAGATGATGTTCAAATTATCAAGATGATGTTCAAATTATCGAGATGGTGTTCAAATTATCAAGATGATTTGCAAATTATCAAGATGGTGTTCAAATTATCAAGATGATGTGCAAATTACCAAGATTATGTGCAAATTACCAAGATGGTGTGCAAATTACCTAGGTAATGTGCAAATGACCAAGATAAATTGCACATTAACAACTAGGCACTTGCTGATGAAAAACTAAATGGATCATACACTTTTTACCGCATAAGTACAGAAATCATCAATTCTATGAATTATCTTGGGGCTGTGCAGATTGACTCGTGCAATTCGTTATTGTGCCGAAAATTGTCCATTTCCTCACATGACCTAAATAATGTACACATTACCTAGATAACTGGAACATTAACTAGTAAGCACTGGAAAGTAAGATCTTCAGAGGTGTGCGTTTACTATCTAAATTGATATTTAAATAATCAAATTAATGCATTAAACAATCAACAAATTCGAATCGAATCAACAATACAAAGAATTTAACGGTTTAAAACATTTTTACTTTTAAGGATATGAATTCACTTTCATCTATCCCTTAGTCTGTTGGACCGTTGGGGCACCATGCAAGATTTGTCAACCGTCTTTCTCCATTCCACTCTGTGTTTTGTCTTGGATAGAACCTCTTTCAATGGCAGGCCCGTCCATTCTTTTATGTTGTCCTCCCATCGCATGGCAAAATTATGTTTACTTTAATATGTAACTAATGTGCACCTGTAGATTGATGACACTTATTGCTTTTTGCGACGACATTTAGATTTGCAGTCACATTTTCTGAGAGCCTGACCACAACCAAGGAATTGTTGTATTGCTGCTGGTATTTCTACAGCCGGGACAATTTCTATCTTTAAATTCTCACTTTGCAAACACTGATTTCAGATTTTACCTACAATTGTTTTAAAATACCTGTTTTAGTACAGTGTTTATCCTTTGTTTTACTAAGAACTACAGCTAAAATCATTTGGATGCCTTGCATTCGAAACATCAAACGTTTTCTTTGCTTGCTTTTCTAAGCGTGTCTTTGCCTCATCAGGCTGTCTGTTCTGAATCATATTATTGTTTCAGATTTTGTACACACTTGCCACATTCTTTCTCTTTATGACCAATTTCATCGCAGCAGCACAAACATAGGCCACGTAGTACAATTGTGAGCACCTGAGGATGCTTTGGAGCATACACTATGAGAGATACAAACTTCTTAACTTTAATGGTAAGGAAGCCCGCAATGTCCACTCTACCTGTCTAAAATGCGAAGAATTCCGCAAATTAACGGAGCAGATTAGCTAAATAATGTACATATTAACAGATTCCGAGCTTTAGCGCAAAGATATATACTGGCTGGTTTTTGTTCATACCGTTGTCAACATACTTGCTTATTTTGTTCATACAATTTTCTACTTGCGTAAATTACAGTTTTTTTAAATTGTATTTATTATGTTAATACGATATTCATCTTGTTGTATTTTACTAGTATATTGTTCTTAGTATAATTTTGTTATTATGTAATTCTAATTGTTATAAATTCATTTGATGTTTGGAAATATCTGGAGACTATGCTCTATTTGATTACATTTTTAGTTTTGCCCAATTCAGACTGAACATTCCCTTGATGTCGAAAATGCTGTAATACTTGTATGACTTATTGAGTCAGATGCAAGTATTTCTTGTGTTGGACAGATTTCTATTGTGACTAACCACCTACTTCTGCTATGAGCGTTCCCTTTTCAGACGATGAGTCACGCGCGTGTTCTTTCAGTCGATTGTCAGTGATCTATTACAAGAAAGTGTATTTGGTCAATAGAGGGTAACTTTCCTGACCCGCCTCTCCACACTCTTGTTCTTTGTCTCGTGCCAGTGTACCACGTATAACTGAAATCAACCACAACGAATATGGTAGCTCCACAAGATCGCATAAATCTGCAAAGTTGGCGGGAATATCACTTATATGATCCTACAAAATAGTAGCGTTAAAAAAAAATGTTTGGTAGTGCTCTGTTTGATTTATGTAGTCATAAGTGAATTTCAGATTAATGTCTACATTAAATGTGCACTTGTTTACACTCACCATGTGTCAAATGTTTGAAACACTCTGAAAACAAGTTTTAGTAGACTGGCCTTCGAAGTCGTTCATATAATTAAATTAAAATATCTTAAAGGCCTCCACTAATAGACACGATAGCACCTTGGTGTCGGTACATCCTATTACAAAGACGCTCTCAAAACGATGAATAGCCAGTGCACTTATTTCTTTGAGTGTGTGTGTGTACGTATGATGTGTATAGAATGGCCGCGAGGTGTAGTCGACTTGAACTTTCTCAGCACTAAATCGATGCATTTCCTTAAAATCAGCTTTTAATGATGACATCCCATCTTTGCCAAGACCACTTAGATCTCTCAGTTTTCTATGACTAGTCACACATCGTCGCGTATTACATCTATAGAAATATCTTCTGAGTAGATAAACGTTTTTAGCCTGACCCTCAACTTAGTGAATAATGCTTTAGATTGAAGATGAAGAAAAATGTTTAAGAAGCTTTATTTTTTTTATGAATGGCGATTCCTTGTGAAGTGATTCTTGTCTAATGCCCTTTGCACATCCTTAATCGCCACATATATTTATACATGTTTTAAGTTGTATAGTGATAGTTAAGATCAGGAAATAATCCTAAAATATTCAGTGTTACAGCATAAGGAACTTTATTAGTCTGAACTTCTGGATGACTCTTGGTCTTGCACCTTGAGCTCTGTTCATTAGAGACTTCGTACTGAGAGATGCTACTGTGTGTATGTCTTCTGTCAGTCTGGCGCCTTTATAGCCCATACAACGAAAGGGCTGTTGAAAATCCGGTTTGACTCTTCTTACTTTTATGTTTGAATAAGAAGCACGTTTTGTTTTCTTATGACCGTACACTACTGTCCCTTATGACCGTACACTATTGTCCCTTATGACCGTACACTATTGTCCCTTATGACCGTACACTATTGTCCCTTATCCCTTATGACCGTACACTATTGTCCCTTATGACCGTACACTATTGTCCCTTATGACCGTACACTATTGTCCCTTATGACCGTACACTATTGTGCGCTTTTACCTCAAATTTTAATGTTTAAATTATGAACAAAGTAAGCTCGTACCATTGACCATTGTATAAATCAAACTTCTATAAGCGGCATTGAATTTCCAATGTTTGAAACATATTGTGGAAAAAACAAAACATGCCCAAGAGCCACTAACAAGTTTGTATGCATCACAAACTCCCTCCAAGACCTGAGAAATCAAAGTCGCTGTTATTATTGGGCTCGTGAAGATGTTGCTAATACACTTCCGCTCCATCTGAAGTGTTGGTGCTACCTTGTTTTTGTTCTTATTGTGGTGCCAGGCATCGAACAGAGTTGATATTATTTGATTTTTGGGTTTTCGGCACATCACAATTTAGGCCATGTCGTGCACATAATCCAGGATCAGGAGACAGAGTGATATGGTAATGAAGGCAGACTGAGGAAAAGAGGAGGCAGACAATGATAGAAAAGAAGTAGGGCACTTTTGAGCTCCAAAAGTTCTTAGCAAAGAGGAGCGCAGTTTAACGTCATGTCTCAGGACTGGGCACAGATTTGAAGGTGCCAATCTGTTTCTGATGTATGTTATTGTCACAGTCTCGGTTGACATTGCCTGTTACATGTTCACCTCAGGTTAAGAGGATGAAAAGACACGTGAAACTCCTGATATAGAAACAGGAAGTAAGAATGACTACTAAATTGACTTTTAGTTCAGTCAGTACTATCTTTTGGTCCGATGCGGACAGTAGTGATTTAGAGAGTCGAGTAGTATCTTTTGGGCAGTCGAAATCAGTGGTCACTTGAGACCTTACATATATTTCTAGTAGTTGATTTTCTGAGAGTTGGATATGTATTATTGAAGTATTTGTTACCCGCTGTGATGCGGACGTTACTTGTAGTCTATTCTGGAGAATTTAACATGTTGAATATAATTGATACCGCTGTTATGCGGATGTGATTATGTTTCGTATTGGATTGTGTAACTGCCAAGGAGTGCAGCATTATTATTGTCATCAAATAAACTTTATATTTTGTCTGCCAAAGTGGATTTAAGTCAATCTGTAATATCTATGTTTGTCACGTGTCAAGTGTGACTCCAGGAAGCACGAACCCAGCATTCGCGACACATTAATAGTGACCAGTCATGTGTGTAATATTAAAAATACACGTCAACATGACACCATTTCACCTTTTACAGTTATCTTCCATACCTAGATCTATTCCCTTGGTATGGTTCCTAGAGGCACTTATGTGCAAAGCTAACTTATCATTGGCGAGTCTTTTTATTTTTGTCTCCCAGAAGTGGAAGAACACACACAAACACAGAAATAGTGCCATATGACAAGTTGTTCACTACTTTGTAGAAATCAACATAGAAGCGCTATACTTGTGTTGAGTCAGTCTGTATATTGAACACAACTGACCCATTAGAGATTTAGTTACCTAAGTTATAGATTCATATCCAGTGGGCTGATAAAAAACTTTTATACTTCCTAGAACTAACGTTAATCAACATAGAACTAACGATAATCAACATAGAACTAACGTTAATCAAACATAGAACTAACGTTAATCAACATGGAACTAACTTTAATCAAACATAGAACTAACGTTAATCAACATAGAACTAACGTTAATCAAACATAGAACTAACGTTAATCAAACATAGAACTAACGTTAATCAACATAGAACTAACGTTAATCAAACATAGAACTAACGTTAATCAACATAGAACTAACGTTAATCAACATAGAACTAACGTTAATCAACATAGAACTAACGTTAATCAAACATAGAACTAACGTTAATCAAACATAGAAATAACGTTAATCAACATAGAACTAACGTTAATCAACATAGAACTAACGTTAATCAAACATCATTGTTACCCCCCCCCCTTTTTTTTGTGTGTGTGTTCAATGTCTGGCGCTGTTTCTCATAACTTTGAGTAGCTATGCTTGTAGTCGTTTTTTTTTTTAAATTATAGCAGAGTATCGATGCAAGTATACAAATATCCCCCCAGGGCGCCTCATCTTCTTGCAGCGCCATGACTGAACTTCGCCTATCGCCCCCCCCCCTTTCCTCCCATCCTACATATTTATTGGACGTGAACGAAATGACTAAAAAAAATTTCACCATTTATAAAAAAAAAAATAATATTTTGAACAGTGGCTATGGGGAGGGGGAGCCCATTGTGTGTGTGTGTGTGTGAGTCGAGTGTTCAATAGATGTCACTGGAAGGAATCGGGCTTTGGGAATGTCTAATGAGATGTTCACCTCGCTGTAGCCGCTCATATTGTTTCTCGGTAGCCACGGAAAAAAAGGAGTTGAGAAGGGGGGGGTCCTTATTCCTACCCTCTCATCTCCAGTCTAGCATTCGGAAACTGTCCGAGAGCAAAAATTGTTTCAGTGGGCTTTGAAGTGTGTGTGTGGGGGGGGGGGAGAACTTTGTGAGTTGGTTTTTAGTGGAGACACTGGGAAAGGGGGGAAGAAGCGGGGGAGAGGCTGTGTAATAGAATCAATACTGTTATAGTTTTTCATATAGAAAGAAAATTAATGAGCATTTATCGATTGATCGCCGGACACCTCGGCGAAATCTTCCTCAGGGACTTGGCGTGTGAAGTAGGTGGTCATTTCTCAACTGACCACTGACCTATTTATTCTTGAGGGGCTAGCCCAGCCGTGAAGATTAAGATGAAAGAAAAACACAAATACAGTGACTACCTATTTTTTAAAATAATTTTTTGTTGGTTCTCAAGATGAAATAATTCACTCTGTGTTGTACAACATGTTATGAAGAAATATTTATCTAAAGAGACTCTCTTTATGGCTCATTATTCTGTTATTTAAATGTCTCCGTAAGAAGCATTATCATGAAACACACGCCGCTGTATTGATTCTACATTAGCTTAAAAGTTCCTTAGGGAGAATAACGAGTACTCTGTGGCTAATAGAAGAGTAGGCAATTGTATGCTTTAATACTAATAATACTAATAATACTAATAATATATATGGATGATTCAAAGCTATACGCAGAAACCGAGCAAAAGTTACACACCTTAATTAAAACTGTAAAATACTTCAGTGACGATATTGTGTAGCGTTATAAGCATAAAAAAAGGGGTACGGAAGCCAACACTAACATCGCATTTGAAGGCATCGAAGAACTGAACTCTGCTATTCTTTATAAATATCTTGGAGTAAACCAGAATGGCAAGATAAACCATTAAAAAATAAAAGAGGCTTTTCTAGGTAAATATAAGCAAAGAGTAAATAAAACCCTCAATACTAAACTGTCTGGCAGTAACCTCATCACTGCAATAAATGGCTGGACCGTCCCAGTGCTCCTTGACATCCAAACTGTCATAAAATGGACTGACACCGATCTACATGATATTGACATAGTCACGAGAAAACTGCTGAGCAAATTACGATGTTTACACCCAAAGTCTTCCACCATAAGGTTATACCTGTCCAGAAAGGACGGAGGCCGTGGATTGCAGAACATCTTCAAATTGTGTAAGATGCAAGTTTTAAGAATACGATAAAAACTGCACGCCTCCAGCAATGAACTAGTTTCCTTCCTAAGCAAATACGACTCCGAAGCAACCCCCCTGAACCCAAACAATGCTGGTGTTAATGTTGGTTTGGACGACGCAGGGATTGAGATTCACCAGTGGGAAGAAAAACACTCTACGGAAGAGCAAAAAATTACGAGAAGCATTTCCCAAAACTCAATGTTGTTGACAAATGCCGAAAATGTTGAAATGTGGTTGAGTCAATTGAACACATAATGGCAGGATGTTCAGCCTTATAAGATAAACCTACCTAGGTCGCCAAAACCAAGTTGCAAAATTAATACATCAACACTTGGCTTTGACACATAATTTGATCGGAAAAGATACTCTTTATTACAAATTACAAGAGGTTCTCGAGTCTACTGATCGCCTGCTGTACTGGGATAGGCTTATTTTGACCGACAAAACTGTAGATTTTAATCGACCTGATCTGCTGTTCATTGATAAAAAGACATTGCGTACCACTGTCTCATAATTTAAGAACAATTGAGTTGGAAATTAAGCGCTTATGGAAGTTATCCAAAATAACAATATACCCCATTGTTATGTCAACCGAGGGAATAATAACAACTGACCTCACAGATACCTTCAAGACCTTTAACATTCATAAGAACATCCTCGTTGCCTGCCAGAGGGCGTACTACTGCTGCAGACCTGACACCAAAAAATTCCTCAGTGGAAACTGATCAAGGGACTACAATGAATTTTGTTTCTCTTTAACGAAACTGGACCCTGGCAGTGCCAGAGAATTAATACTCGTTTGATTCTAAAATAATAATAATAATTAATAATAATCTTTATTATCCGTGAGGAAATTTAACAATTGTGTATTACACATTACAATACATTATCAGAGCAAACAATTTGTACGATAGCACACAAATATACAATCATACCACAGTTTCTCTTCAACTTTATTTATGAAATTTACAACAGTAGGTTTAAGTTTGTTCGATGATTTCATTGCCAAATGAACAAAAGATGTCTTGTGTTTTTGTTTTTGTGATCGATGTCTTGTGTGAAGGTAAAATTTAAAATCCTGAACCCGAGGGTGTTTTTCTTTTGTTTATTAAAATCTTTATAGCTTTTTTAGCAATGTTTTTCTCGTATTGATGTCCATGTCAATAATCTTAGTAGCAGCATTTAGGATTTTATACAGCTAATTTTTAGCTGCCCCGAATCTATTAGTTTTGTGTAATCTGTCTGTCCGTCCGTTCGTCCCGTTTAGATCTCATAAACTAGAAAATAAAATAAAATTGGACATCATGACCTTTCAAAATTTTGAGTGTCGATTCCGATAGATCAGGGTTCGAACACTGTACTCATGGATCTGCACTCGTACACTAGTTACATTGAATACAGTATTGTTTACCAATTTTCGTCGTGTCTTTGTTTTAGCGTGCAAGCGCATGCGTTGCCACTGGCAACACATAACGGAAGTGCTTATCATCGCAATGGCGTTGCTTCGCTTTTCATTATCGCCTTGTTCGGTCCAGTGAGCGATGCGTTCCAGATCTGAACGCTCACCTTTTTTTTTTCTACATGTTTGATTGTTAGATAAAAAAAAATCTCATAATTTACTTTGTTTAGACAGTTACAAGCTGCTAAGTCTTTCATGCGAAGTTGACTTTGTTCGCTTGATCCCAAAGCATGAATACCCTACCTATAGATCAGTATGTCAGAAAAAGTCGGTTATATCATGAATACAGAGTATCATAGAGCTATGGTTGTATTTAGAGCCTATTGGTTTGGTTTCGTAAACAACACAGACACATCCATTCCCTCGAATTGATCATTTCTTCCTGAAGTTTCGCAACGTATATTTGTCGTGTGCGCATGCGTGTCGTCACTGGTACGTCATCAGCACCTCAAGAATCGAGTGGAAGTCGCTTGTAGACATAAAATAGCTATGCTAAATGATAGTGGGTCATAAGCTGTACTGTATTTGGAAACACTCTGAGCGCGTGTAGAGAATTTTGAAATCATTTTGGGAAATAAAAAAGATGTTTCGCTGACACGCGATCCTGTTCTACAAAGACAGAGAGAGAGTAGTTTGGAGTTTTTTAGTTCATGTACTTTATGATGTCGTTAGTTCCATCTATACAATTTGACTATTGGAATCAATGCACGTACACAACTCATAGTATTGATTGGAACGTTTATTGTGTGTATCATAGTTCTGGTTAATGTTGTATAATTATTGCCTGAGTTAAGGTTCTTTGGAAACGGCATCAATGTGAATGAACAAGTCGCTCATTGCGTCCTATCCAGTAGAGTGCAACATATTTATGATTTCTCATGTGGTACACATTACGAAGACATGCACCGTAGTGCCTAGGCTAAGGGCTTTTACTAAATTGTTCAGAGAAACTGTTTAATTACCAAAAAGTGGATATTGAACTAGATGTATTTAAACAGCGTGATCCTATTTTGTTCACATTTATTAAAAGGGTAGAAGTAGACAACAACAAGAGAAGATATCGCAATGAACGTCTAAGTGCAATGTCCAACTGACTTGACACAGTTCATAGATAACTAACTACTTGTAACTCCAACAATATACCGGCTCCACTTAATTGTCTTATCTATAGATGGCTGCCTGGTCGTGCGGTGTGCGCTTATATGGACTGTCGTTCGGTCGTTTCGATGGTCCCGGGTTCATACCCTGCCCGCTGCCTTCCCCGGTCGTCCTGCGGAAGGTTTGGACTAGGATGTTTATCTTCAACTCGCAAGAATCATCCACAAAACATCTTAAATATTTTACACACATTTTATTACACTAGAGGAAAGATTCACCAATCCAACATCGATGTCTTTCGCATTTAACTGCACCATTCCCAGCTGACTGCCTAGGATTGTAGAAGTTTTCTATATATTTGATTTAACAATACTTGATTACAAAGTCTCATTGTCTTAGTCTTCACTAATTATGCAGACATAGACTTACATATATATGTGCACCAAGCACTCTAGTGTTATTCATTGGTAGCTTCTGAATCTTAAGAAACAACTGAATGTAAATCTCTATTAGAGTTTGAAGTGTAGTCTTCAATGCTACTAACGTGCTGGATTAAGGCTGCCATTTCCTCCTTGTTAATTCCCGTGCGTTTCGGGGCTTCGTTTCGACGCGTGCACGGCGCCGCCTCGATTTTAATACAAAAAAGAGCTAAGTTGGCAGCACGGGCCATGGATGACATTGAAGTGTTTCCAGGCTTCTGCGTGTCTCCCTTGTCGACAGACACCCAATGAGGGAACTGAGCACTGAAGTAAATAACAATGTTTCCTTCTCTCACTCTCTCTCTCGCAGCCTTAAATAAGATGAATTACGTCACCGGGGAAACGGAAAGGATGGGGCGCATTCACGTGGCCTTTTAATACTCCCCTCTCCTGCCAACTTCCCATCAATAATTCCATTCTCCCAGAAATCTTGGCATAGGCTTTACGTTTTATACTTGCAGCCTTAATCTGACATGATTATCTTCTTTGTCTTGTTTTTTCCCCCCTTGACAAGGAGACTTATTGTTTCAACTGTGTTGGTGCCAAGTACTGGCGGCCTGCGAGACTCATGTAATACGAGTATAATATCAGGGTTTGTGTATTTTACTATGAACTTTAAAGAAATGTGATCCGCTTTAAAGCGAGACCCGGGGGCACGTCGGTTGAGCGGTTAAGCGCTTTTCTTCCGAACCGAGGTCCGGGGTTGGAATCCTGGTGAAGACTGAGATTTTTTGAACTTCTGGGTCTTTGGGCGCCACTGAGTCCACCCACCTTTAATGGGTACCTGAAATTAGTTGGGAAAAGTAAAGGCGGTTGGTTGTTGTGCTGGCTACATGACACCCTCGTTAACCGTAGGCCACAGAAACAGACGACCACAAGGTCTGAAAGGCGAACTTTACTTTTTTTAAAGCGAGACCACTGGTTGAAATGTCTAGAATCGAAGGACAACAACAACAAAATCTTTGTGTTCAATTCAATTGAAAAGCGAGAGGTATTTGGAAATTAACCGCAAACGTAATGTCTTGCTTGTTAGGGGGAACAAAAATGAAACGTTGTTGTACAGAATGCTATGTCATCAAATAGACCACTCCTCGGTCTTTCAGCGCATGCAACTTTGTTACTAGTTACTTGTCACATTGGTTTCAAATCCATATCCTGAAATACAATCTTTTGTACACTAGATATCTTCAGAATAAGTAGATAACAAAATGTACCTTGAGGGTTTATTTTTAAACATCTGACTTTCTAGTTGAGGGATATATTATTAGTAGTGCAAATTATTCTTTGCATAATATAGATCTGTAATAAAATCAAATTAAAAACTCTCAAATATTCATTCATTTCATTTTTCTTGTTTATATCATTATTAACCAAAAACACTTTAATCCAGTTTGATTTGTTTAACATCTGTTGGTAGTTTTAGTGGAATGAAACAAGCAGAAGGGCGGGGGTTGAACGTAATGTGTACTTATCTGCTCTTGTATCATCTACTTATCTAACTCTTGTATCGTGTACTTATCTTATTTAGCTCTTGTATCATCTACTTATCTAACCTAGCTCTTGTAGCATGTACTTATCTAACTCTTGTATCGTGTACTTATCTTATTTAGCTCTTGTATCATCTACTTATCTAACCTAGCTCTTATAGCATGTACTTATCTAGCTCTTCTATCATGTATTTATCTAGCTCTTGTATCGTGTACTTATCTTATTTAGCTCTTGTATCATGCACTTATTTAGCTCTTGTATGATGTACTTATCTTATCTAGCTCTTGTTTCATGTGCTTATCTTGCTGAGACCTGTGGGAGAACGTGGGTGGTAATGTATCTTTCAAATGACCTTACTGATCTGACCACTGTCCACCAAGAATGTCGTAATGTCATGGAATCCTATCGGAAGTACATCTCCGGGTTTCAATCTAACAAGACCTTAACTCATCAAGTCCAAAGTAACCTAGCTCAGGTTTGAGGTTCTCACGGGAGAGGGCTTAGATGTTAGATGTCGCCTTGAATTAAAGAGACAGTCCTGGTCGCTTAGAGTGGGTAGGAGTAATAGCTATTGAGGAACTGAAATGGGGTTGTAGGACTTTTCAAAGTAATGGAGAGTGAATTATGTTCCACCGATCACTACTCTCTGGGGTGCTTTTTCTTGACTCTTCCTGCCTTCATAGCGTGTTGAATTATAGCAAGAAAGATTTGTATAATGGCGGGAATACAGGGGCGGACTGGGTGTCAAAATCGGTCTGGGCATTTCAATATAATCAGGCAAATAAATTGCATATCATATGATGGCGATCCTATTGTTGGCCAACCTGTCCTCAAAATCATTATGTTAAGTTTGAGTATCGATAACTGTACATATGCATAAATTGAGCTCTATATTTGTATAAGAAATATAGGCCTTATGTTGCTTTTTAATCGCCAAGTGTGTAGGTCCTAAAAGGATGACTCCTACTAGTAGTATTAGTAGCTCTGTCTACGGATGTAGAATATTACATCATTTTGAAAAGTTTGTTAGAAAAAAGCTATTCTTCTTACACATGACGCTCAGAGGGCCCCTTTTATAAGATTATAAAAGCTTTAACAATGTAATGCATAATGGCATCCATGCGGCCCTTTTGGTGGCTCTACCGGTCCATTTGGATACCGGCCCACCGGGCATTAGCCCTGAATGCCCATATAGGCAGTCCGCCCCTGTGGGAATACCATGACAATTTAATTATATTGTTGTATATGAAGTCATTGTTACCTAGTTTCTTAACAAATGAATCTCTCTACGGAACGTCTCAATCAGATGCAACTTGTACTTTCGTGCTTCTGTGTTCAGCTGTACGAGTGTACTTCCCATTGAATGATGGCCAATACGTTTGTGGGCTGTGGAGGTTTCATAAAGACAACATTTTGTGTGTTCATTGAAACAAACAGCAGCAGCAAACGGTCCAAATGGTGTTGTGCGTGTTCATTGTTTTTATCTTCAGTTGTTGACAACTTTGTGAGTATCTGATAAGCCTAGACCAAGACGGAGTAATCACATTTTATCGTTCATTTTGTGAAGATAGAACAAGTAATATACATTTAGATTGTTAATTTGTTGTTGTTTTTTTAAAGACCATTCCGCCTGTACACAGTTGACCAACCATTGCAAGAGCAATTATTTTTTTCTTTTCTTTTTAAATGATTTTTTAACCCCGCCTTCCAAAAAAAAAAAAAAAAGCTATTATAAAAATGGACGCCGAGTCTATAAAACTCAAATGATAGGCCTATAGATCCAAACTTAGAGTATTAACGTCTTTTATGCTGGGAATACCCACTGTGACGTATGTGTTCGAGGTGTCTTGAACTCCAGACTAAATTTAGGTATTAGATTATTCTATTTGAAAATCATTACTGTCAAACCAGAGTTTTCCTTTTTGGCCAGTTAGCTAGTAATTCTTTTATCAAAGATATACACAAACTGTCAGTTTTCTTGGAAATAGCTTACGCTGTTTTAGAGATCCTTGTCCAACCAGGCTTTTTTGTTGTTGTTGTTGTTTTTTGTGATCTGATGAAGAATTTGCAAGCTGATTAGAGGAAATGTAAACATTGTTTCTTCCTTCCTCCGGTTTGTTGTTCACAAAACGTGTCTTGATGATTGAGCACCGTGTCGCGTGCCGCGAATGTCATGCCCATGATGCATCTGTATTTGTAGCGTGCATGCTGTATGTTTGCGAGATGCTGAGTGCCTATTGATTTGTCTGTTTTGATATGCTCGAAAGGTTTATGTCTTGTTGTTTGTTGTTCAAGCTTCCTCTACCTCAGCCACGGTTAGCACGGAACCTCAAGATGGCAGTGGAGTCTTGGCATTTCTTGTTTGAAAAGCTGATGACAGTTTGGACCCTAGTCGCTGGAATAGTGCTCTCAGCCAGTCCTTAGTTTTGACCTCACTTATATCAACCCACTCTGTCTGACTGTTCTGGTCACGTTAATTCATTAGTGTTAACTAGTTAACTTTGTTTGATATAGAAAAAGGGAAATACATCTTGCAGTATTGATATGGTTGTTGTAAATGTGCAGTTCTTTCATCAATTCATACATACATACCATACCATACCATACCATACAGTTTAAAAAAAAAAAGTATTTTGCATGTTTGTACGGTATTAATATTGAGCAATTGGTTTTTTTTGTGTGTATGGTCTATCGATTCAACCAGTAGTTAAGATCTACAGCGTCTTGACTTCATTCAAATGTTCATGGTGGCCATTACTGTCAATCTCATACTAAGACCACGGTGTAAAGATGAACTCTTAGGGCAATCAGTGAGAAACACATGATTCGTTAGCAAAGGATAAACGTTCAAGTCTTTATTGTTGCTTGTATAATCTCGTTCTCATTTCGCCATTTTTCTTCTCTCTTTAGAAAATAAATGACTGTTTTTGTGTGTGTGTTGACTTTTTGGTTTTTGTCTGACACTTGTAGTCCTTGTACATTGTATAGTTGTGACAGACCTTGACATTTTGTCTTTCAGTTAGGCTGTAAATTATTGGTTACGGCTCTTTTAGACTAGATATTAGGGTCTCTTTATGTAGTTTGAGTCTCCTAGTCTGAAAACGTTCAGAACTATATCTGATTCATCTTACGTCACTTCCTCCCCCGCCTTGTCCGGTTGAGCATGCAGTTAAATGAATGAACTGCCGGAACTATTCATCATTGTGTGGGTCATTAATTTGAAATTACCTGGTCACACACTGGCACGCACTAGCACTTTGCCAGTCTATAGGATTTTGTGAATGCGTTTAATGAGTGCTCGAGTGTCTAAGAATCAGTGGCACAGCTACTAGCGTGTCATGTCGAGATGTAATTCAGCAATATCAAAGAACATTCACATTCTCTCTCTCTCTCTCTCTCTCTCTCTCTCTCTCTCTCTCAAAATAAGTGCCCCCCCCCTTTTTTTTTTCTTTTTAACTAAAACCAATTATTGAAATTTATTCATTTCTTAGTTTACTTGATTTATTTGCTTCTTTGTTACCATCGTAAGACTGAGACTGCTTTATTGATCCTTATTGGGAATTAAATGTGCTGTAATTACAAGGACTCTTATCTCAAATAAAAACAAAAACGACATAATCATTCACATAGAACAGACACAACATAAAGAGTTCATTAAGTCTAAATATGAAGCGCTACATAAAAATGTAAGTACACAACAACAACACTGTTAGTACACACAGTAACAAAATGTTAGTACAGTACACACAATAACAAAATGTTAGTACATACAACAACATGTTAGTACACACAATAACAAAATGTTAGTACAAAAACAACAATATGTGAGTACACACAACAAAATGTGAGTACACACAACAAAATGTGAGTACACACAACAACAAAATGTGAGTACACACAACAACAAAATGTGAGTACACACAACAACAAAATGTGAGTACACACAACAACAAAATGTGAGTACACACAACAACGAAATGTGAGTACACACAACACTATAGTGCTACTGCAATGTGTACTAAAGATCAGTGTAACTGCACTGGGGGAATGAAAATGCGACTATTTCTTCCTCGAATAGGAAAATGTTATGATTACATTGTTACATCATCTGCCCTATAGATGGTATGAAAGGGAAACTGAAAGTTCTTTTGTTTCTGTGGATTACTATTAACGAGGGTGTCATGTGGCCAGCACAACGACCAACCGCCTTTACTTTTCTCAACTAATGTCAGGTACCCATTAGTGCTTTTTGGAGACAGAGGCGCCCAAGGATCCCGTAATAAAAAATTCCAGTTTCACCAGGATTCGAACCCGGGATTTCCGGTTCGGAAGCCAATCGCTCTACCGCTCAGCCGCCGCGCATCCGAATAAAATATTACTAGCTCTATAGGCTAACTTTGTAATATCATTCACCGTTATACAGCGTGGCCAAGACACGTATATTTCTAAAGTTCTAAACCAGCAATGAAACACCAACACTTGACAGTCCTGAACGAAACGAATCCACAGACACAATATCATAGAGATATAAAAGAAACCTCCCCCTAAACAGAGAGTCCTAACAAAGAATAGGTCTAAGGCAAAAAGGCTAAGACTAATTTATGACGTAGCGCCAAGAAAAAAATGTGCAACAATCAACACACCAAGTGACCTCGTAGGAAGTTATGACGATGCACGACTAATATTGACTATTTGCAAATAAGATACAAAGGATAAACATATCATCTCCGCACCAAAACTAACTGTGACACTTCTGGTCAGTGTCATCTGTTTGAATTGATGGCGACTCTACATCATTCGCTAGATTAAGCACGGCCTTGGAATCGAGAGTGTAATCTTAGGAACGTAAAAACGACTTGCATATGAAAAAGTATTAGGAAGAATGTTGCGACCAATGTTACTGCACTTCAGGAACGAGAAAGCGACTTATCCTTCATCGAATAGAAAAATGTTATGATTGTAGTGTTATTTCTGAAGTATTGATCCTGTTTGAACTTTTTATCGATACCATTATTTATTATTTAATACCTTATTCAATTTCACCAGGCGCAATAGAGAAATAGATTGAATGCTACCGATGTTTTTGTTTCTACATCACGTGACTTCCTCAAATCTTTTGGTTTTCTTTTTCTCCCCTCCACCCTCAGTGACCAAAACCAGGTTATCTTCCCCTGATTCGTTCTAATTGTTTCAAATCCTGTTTTGAAAAGTAAGCACTTAGATAACTGTATAACAGGGGTTCTCAACCTGTGGGTCGCGACCCCTTTGGGGGTCGATTGACGATTTGCCAGGGGTCGCCTAAGACCATCGAAAATATGGATTATATTTTGCCTATTCTTCTATTCCTGTATGTGTGTGGGGGGGAGGGGGTCGCAGCACAGTGGGGGATTATAAAAAAGGGATCGCCGAGCCTAAAAGGTTGAGAACCGCTGCTGTATAACATACCCTTCATTGGGAAAGGTTCCACTTAGATAACTGTATAACATACCCTTTATTGGAAAAGGTTCCACTTAGATAACTGTATAACATTCCCTTCATTGGAAAAGGTTCCACTTAGATAACTGTATAACATACTCTTCATTGGAAAAGGTTCCACTTAGATAACTGCATAACATACCCTTCATTGGGAAAGGTTCCACTTAGATAACTGTATAACATACCCTTCATTGGAAAAGGTTCCACTTAGATAACTGTATAACATACCCTTCATTGGGAAAGGTTCCACTTAGATAACTGTATAACATACCCTTCATTGGAAAAGGTTCCACTTAGATAACTGTATAACATTCCCTTCATTGGAAAAGGTTCCACTTAGATAACTGTATAACATACCCTTCATTGGAAAAGGTTCCACTTAGATAACTTTATAACATACCCTTCATTGGAAAAGGTTCCACTTAGATAACTGTATAACATACCCTTCATTGGAAAAGGTTCCACATAGATAACTGTATAACATACCCTTCATTGGAAAAGGTTCCACTTAGATAACCGTATAACATACCCTTCATTGGAAAAGGTTCCACTTAGATAACCGTATAACATATCCTTCATTGGAAAAGGTTCCACTTAGATAACTGTATAACATACCCTTCATTGGGAAAGGTTCCACTTAGATAACTGTATAACATACCCTTCATTGGAAAAGGTTCCACTTAGATAACTGCATAACATACCCTTCATTGGAAAAGTTTCCACTTAGATAACTGTATAACATACCCTTCATTGGGAAAGGTTCCTGCATTGACTTGGTAAAGAGGCGCCATTGCGTTGTAGGGGCGAGTAAAAAAAAAAAAAAAAAAGACCAAAAGAGATAAATATCTCGTCCTCTGGCTGGGCTAAGACGAAGAGGTGATAATGACAGTTGTCTAGGTCTCAACAGATTCCCCTGAAATCATGGGACGACCAGGCGGCGTAATAATTCTCACTGACGCCCTTAATCGCTCTGCCAATACTCCTGAAGCTTTTATCTGGCTAGATGGCTCAATCAACTGCAACGAATCAAGAAGCCTAGCGTTTGCGTGGCGTCATCTTGGGTAAAGACAAACAAAAGTTAATTAAAGAGGCAGTGATAAAAAAAATATATATCATTTATATAAAAGTTATTTAGTGTGTGTGTGTGTACGTTATTAGTTATGAGAGTATTTATGGATTGATATGGGTGTTTGTGTATGAGATGTTTGTTTTAAAAGACTTCACGCCGATCAATGTTCTTTAACAGGTACTGCTTATAGGAATCCTTTATAAATCCATATATAAAAGCCATGTTATGGTGGCTCGGTTGATACATAATTGATGAGGCCAGTGTTGGAAGTCTGTTGTCTCAAGGGATGACCACAATCTAAGTACTAAGTTAGCCTTGCGTAGACACACACACACACGCGCGCGCGCGCACACGTGGTAGTATTGTGCTGCTTGTATTGATCTGAGTCTGTGGTACTTGAATGGACATAGTTGAAGCTGTTGATGAGTGGGATGGCCTATCGGAGGCTGCAGGGGTGGGTCCATTTTTTTCATTGATACATTACGCCACTGGGATTATTGAACGATTATATAGAATTCATGAATCATATGCAAAGGAGAGTTACAGTTCAAGTGTCCAGTTCGTTGAGAAATAATTGCTGGACATCGCTGGTCATTTATGTAACATTCCATTTAGTTGTGAAATGTTGACAAAAGAGCTCGCCCTACATGACCATAGAAATGAACTGACTTGAGGTCTAAGTGTATTCTACACGATATAAGATAACGGCTTATACTCGTTACGCTGTACAAGTTGTAATGTAGGTTCCCTTCAGGCCTCTCGCTCTACGGGGACAGATAGTGGAATGCTCATCTTTTTTTTTAATGGCTGACGGTTAATGAGGGTGTCGTGTGAATGATTGGCCAGCACAACGACCAACCGCTTTTACTTTTCTTGTCAGACCCCCTTAAATTTGGTTGGACTAAGGGCCTTTACAAAGGTCAAAATCCCAGTCTTCGTTTCGAAAGGCATGCTTCTTTAGCACTCTTGAACCACACGTAAGTTCAAGTAAATAGATGTATTCTAAAGTCTACATGTCTACAATACAATTTTAAAGCAGAGAAGTGTTGCAAAGCTGAAAATCTTTGGTTCTACCTAACAGCCTTTTTCAACTTGTAGCTTAAGTTTTCATGCGACTTTATTATTGATGGTCAGAGCTTTAAATATTCAAGTTATAGCACTTTGTCACTCGCATGACAATAAGCTTTAGTTCTATGTGGATCTCTATCATAGCCCAAAGTGTCCACCTGACCTGCAAGTCTGGGGACAACTGCCGCAGAGGAAGCTAATGTTAGATTAGCAGGTTTGCATTTTGGCACTAACACCTATTGTTCCGTTATTTGGTAGGCTATGCAGGTCGAAAGACATACTATAATCTGAGAGTGGGTGCATGAGAGAGAAATAGTTAAAAACCTGGAAAGAATCCGATAAGGTGTTTAATTTAACTAATGACCGTTATTCATGTTTGCGTAGTCAGCTTCAAAGGGAAGTTCCGTGCATCGTCACGGGTGAAGTATTGGTTTAATCAACAACACGACAAGCTTTGTTTAGAAGACCAGAAGACTGTGGTAGTTTGAAGTCAACTCTACTTTCAAATCATTTTGTTGAACGTTTTGTCCCACACTTATGTTTTACTAGTCCTTCACTTGGAACAATTGCTGTTGTTTTTTGTGAGTCTTTGCCTCTGTAGACCACAAGCATGGAATGGAATGGAATGTACAAATGGCTTCTTCATGTATTTGTGTACATTGTAAACTGGTGCTGAGAAATGTTGCTCCAAGTGTACATTGTTCAGTAGTGCTCAAAAATGTTGCTCCAAGTGTACATTGTTCAGTAGTGCTCAGAAATGTTGCTCCATGTGTACATTGTTCAGTAGTGCTCAGAAATGTTGCTCCATGTGTACATTGTTCAGTAGTGCTCAGAAATGTTGCTCCATGTGTACATTGTTCAGTAGTGCTCAGAAATGTTGCTCCAAGTGTACATTGTTCAGTAGTGCTCAGAAATGTTGCTCCAAGTGTACATTGTTCAGTAGTGCTCAGAAATGTTGCTCCAAGTGTACATTGTTCAGTAGTGCTCAGAAATGTTGCTACATCAATGTGCAAAACGGGATTTTGCTACACTGTGAGTAGGGCAGCATAATTAACAGTTCACTTGACTAAATTCACTAATTGGAGTACAGCAGCATGTTTTCTGTAATTTGTATCTAAAAAAATAATTTTTTGTTTGTTATTGCAATAAAACTTGGATTCATTGTATTACTTTAGACTGGACCTTTAACTCCATGTATACTTCGTGACCTGAGCTATATAATACTGTTACATCGGTATTAGGCAATAATTTAACACAAATGTATAAATTTTGTTCTATCCCGCTTTCCATGAAATCGGCTCTTATTATCTTCAATAGAATTTTACTGTTGCTTCCCTTTAAAAAAAAAATGTCTCCCATACATTCAGTGGAACAATGGCTTTCCTCTTCTTTTTGTGATAATTGGAAAAATAAAACCTGTGTGTGTGTGTGGCCGAGCATGCATATGTGAGAACATTATCCATTGAAAGAAAGGGGGGCGGGGAGTAGGGAGATGTATTACCATTAGCTTCGTTAAACTCCAGACAAACAAAAAATCAATAAACGTTTTTTTTTTTTTTTGTATTTCCTAAAGTTCTAAAGAGATGAAATACATTTCTAAAGCGCCGTCCAATCGCAGTTCATTACATGCGCATTCAACAAAACAATAGTTGGCAGCAATGTTGATTGTTAATCAGTAATAGTAAAAGAAATGCAGTTGTTGTTGGTAGTTTGAACCAAACTAAGGAAGCATCCTAAACTGTTATGCCAGAGGACAGAGGAGGAAATTGCTTATACGGACTTCCCATCCCCTTTTTAAAAAATTCTTTATGTATCAGCCTGTGGACGCAGTGTGGCGTAAAGAGTCACCTTCGGGGCTCGTCGCACTCAAAGCTCCGGTTGTCCTCTCTGTCCACCACAAGCCACCTGGATTACTCCCTCCTGTCATCTTCTGATCACGGGTAATCCTTTGGAGCTCTCACAGATATCCTTTTCCCTTTTCCTCTCCACACGCCCCCCCCCCCTTACTCACAACGCAGATAACCTTCCAGACAGGATCTGGCAATTTTACTCCACTCCCCCCTGCGCCCTTCCAAACACACACAACTCCTTCCGCTTCTTCTTCTGCGGCAGCCCTCGGGGCGTTGAATTGACTCATCAACTACCGGGGAGATAACACAACAACATTTGGATAGTTTTGGAGCGACAGAACCTTCGTGGGATGAAGAACATATAAAGGCTAGTGGGTAGAGCGGGTCAATGTTTTCACCACGCCGTCCTTTCACACGCATTCACCCCCGCCACCTCATAAATATTTGAGTTCCCACACGCATCTCTTCTCCTATACCCGCGCGCCATTATTAGGTGTTTCCGAGTAGTCTCGCGAAATAGGTACATACTGCGACGGTCAGAGATGAGGCAACAGCTATCTGTGCCACGCCGCTGGGACGCTTACGTTTAGCAGACGATGTGCAGGCTCGAGCCTCTGGTGACACTCCCTACCCAGGTCTAGTCCTACCCAGGTCTAGTGATTCACTATGTTTAACTGGAGCTCACTTGCATCTCCCTAATCGACTTCTGCTTCTTGCGTGGGTGGCGATGGTCTAGTGGGAAATCAAACTTGTGGAATGTAGGAGGCTGAGGAAATTTCGATGAACAATCCCCGAAAACTGATAGCGCATTTTTATCGGAATGGCCAAAAAAAAGTAACTAGAATCAACTGATGGCGTCTCACTTGCGTGTTAACGTTGAAACAATTCAGACTTCCTTATATTGTAGTCAATGTTTAAATGTAAACCCGGAGTAGACAGTATTGCATATTTTCACAATAGACTAAACCAGTGTTTCCCAAACCTTTTCCTTAACGGAACACATCGCACGTTCTGAGTATCTAACGGAACACTTTGCTTATCTATTTAGAGAGTTTAATTCACGTGGTGGCCTACTAGTTATTCCAGTTGGGTTTATTTTGTCCAAGTTTCTAGTGTCCATGTCAGCACTTCCTTTCTATTGTACACCAGACATACCACAAAGAGTAGCTATTTATAGTCTGCCATTCATGAACATCTCCAATTTACACGCAAGCCACTAGTGTAGGCACTTTTTGAGAAACTCCATAAGTCTACAATGTATTTGATGACTGCATTAAAATGTATTGTTGTTGTTTTTTTATAATGAAAAAGAAAAGCATTTTTTGTGTTTGTTTAGAATGCTTAGATCACTGAAGTCTTTTAGAGGTTTTGTCAGTTTAATTTTCATCCTCATTGTCCTGCAAATCTTGTCCTCTATGTCCTGTTCGACAGCCCTTAGATTCAGGAGATCAGCATATATAATAGTACCCCCCCCCTCCAAATATAAAAGTCTTGATCACAAGTCTTTCAATGGTCGTTCAATGGAAGTCTGTATTGAAGGAACATTTGACTGAGAAAATTGGTAGGTTAGTGAACGAAGCTGTTATGTGACTAGCGTCTATCGGCCTTAGTTGAACTCGTGGAAACATGTGTACATGCTATCAGAACTTTATTCCGTACCCCAGACATTTTTGGCATTCAGCCGCCACGAGCCATAAAAACATCCAGCACGACCAAACATTACACACCAGTATTTTTTTCTTGTTTATTTTTCTTAACATTACTTGTAAATATGGGTGGTTGAGTGGTAATGTGTTGACTGTTGAACCGAAAGTGCTGGGATCATATCCCTGCACGTGTGGTATTATTAATAGAAATTCCAAAGTTGATAATGGTCTGTTATTTGAAGTGGCTGTTGACCCTGGAGACGCTATTTCGTGCGTTTACTAGCTTGCCTTATGTGCCTATCTATGCGTATAAGTAAACAGCCAGACAACTCTGTAGCTGTATTTGCTAATCGTTGCAATGACAAAGCCCTGGGTGGTGCCCTGCTAATAGATTGTATTTTCTGTGTACATTGTCCCGTGGAATGGCCTCAGGTTTGTACTGTCTCTAAGAAACTGATGTACTTAGCAGGCATGCCTCTCAGCCCTTAATTTCCATTGAGAAAAGGCAACCTGGCTAATGAAAACATCTCCATTGATTTTGTCTGCTTAATGGAGCTGGATGGTCATCTTGATGGCCTTCTTCTTTTTCTTAATACACTACTCATTCTTTTGGCCTCTCTCGCTCTCTCTTTCTCTCTCTCCCTCAATCTCATTTCTTTTATCTTCGCGTTTCTTCCTCTCTCTCACTCTTTCTGTCACCATCTCTCATTTTCTCCTCTAACTCGCTTTTCTTCCTCTTCTACCACTTTCAATTCCCGCCCCTCTCTCCTTAAAGATTTTCTTCTCTCACTCTCATTTTTTCGTCACTCATATCTTTTTGTCCTCATGTTCTCTTCTTCCTCGCATTTCTTCCTTTTCTCCCAATTTTCTCTCTCTCTCTGTCTCTATCTTACACTCTGTTTCATAATTATCTTTAACTCTTCCCTCCCCCCCTCTCTCTCCTTCTTCTTTTTTCTTAATACACTACTCATTCTTTTGGCCTCTCTCCCCTCCTCTCAGTCTCTCTGTTTGTCTCTCTGTCACTCTCCCATTTCCTTGCCAGCACTTTAAGTTTTTGTTTTTTCAGAGACACTGGCGTGTGGGCAATTCACATTACCATTAGCGCGTGACAATTGTTTGAAAACGAGACTTCTTCACAAACATCCACAAATAGGATCAATAGAGGAAAAATACCTAGATCAAAACTGCTTTAAATCCACTAGGATTTTTAGACAAAGTCTGTCAGTGTCATTTGTCAATGTTTCTGTTCTTTTAGACAAGTCAAATTTATTTGATCATTCCTGAGTCTCAACATCAGTCAAAGCTTTTTGCATAGCCAAAACTTAGACCATCCGCCATTTAATTACAAGAGCTAGTTAAATACATGATACAAGCCCTAGCTAAGTACATAATACAAGAGCTAAATACATGATACAAGCCCTAGCTAAGTACATAATACAAGAGCTAGTTAAATACATGATACATGCGTTAGCTAAGTACAAAATACAAGAGCTAGCTAAATACATGATACAAGCGCTAGCTAGCTAAGTACAAAATACAAGAGCTAGTTATATACATGATACAAGAGCTTGCTAAGTAGATAATACAAAGAGCTTTGATGCATACTTAGTGTAGGATAGTCTTTCGAACCTGTGTATTAAGCACTCTGCTATATGTCAGTGAAACATGGTCCATTTTATTTACAGGAAGAGAAACTTTACATTCCGATGTTTAATATGCGTTTCAAAATATAGTGGCAAGATAAAACACCAACAAAGAAGTTCTGCCTATAGCAGGGTGCCAGGAAATGTTTTAGCTGTAAATGCCTTGTCTGGCTTTGTCTTGTTTAATGCCACAGGGCCGACTACAAGACATATATTGTGACTTATTGGAGGACAGGAGAGCTGCAGGTCGTCCAGCCTTAAGATTCACTGCTGTATGTAAGCGCGACATGAAGCACTGTCAAGATTTGCACCAACATTGGCAAGAAAAAAAAGTGCCAGGCAAGCAAAAATTAAGGGTCATGGAACACAGATGATGAAAGGAGCAGGGAAAGGCAGAAAATGCTGAAACTTTGGTGATTTTAAATGCTCCACTTGAGGCTGTAGATGTTTATCAAGGATTGACCATTTTAGTCACATGAGACGTTGCTTGCTAGGGGAGTATGTATTTCTAAAAACGTAAATTATTAGCTTTCTGGGATTGGTAGCTTGAACTTCGCACCTTGCTCTACTAATTTGTTATTTCTACGAATTTATTTGACCAATCTAATCTTACACACTTCAGCTTATTGACAACACTAATCCAACTCGTTCACTGTTACTGTTCATCCCTACACTACTTATTTGATTCATCCCATGTTACAAATAAAAACGAAGAAATGGAAGGAAAACTTCAAACACCCCCATTCAAATACTTTATTTTCCCTGTATAGATCTTGATGTTTAAAAAAACAACCAATACTAAGGCTTGCGCAATACTTACAATATCATAACAAAAAGTGTCCACGCTAAGCGATGTAGTGAAAGAAAATAGTTCGAATATCTAACTCTTGCTAAGCCAGTCTACTTCCTGTTTCTCCACTTGGGACAATAAACAATGCATCATTTTCTAGTGACGCTTTCTTTCTGCCAATGTCTGCAATTATAAGGCATCATTTTATATTCACGTTGCCAGAGGATCTCAATGTATCTCTTGTTGCACCCCAGCAATGCAGTTTAAGTACCCTGCATAGATAATGTCATTTTTTAACAATGCACTTATGAACGCCTTCATATAAGACTGTGTTTTGTGTGTGTGTTTGTTGAACAAAATAAACCCCAGGTGATAGTGTTGCATTCTCTACGTGCAAAGACTTTGAAAGATAGTATGAGATCTTCTTGATGTTGTGTAATTATCAGCATGGGAAACAATTCACCATGACAAAATCGATTATTGATCGTCACTTTAGTGTAATTATGTATTGTACAATGTCGGCTAGTTAGGCACTGTATGATCTGTGGGGGTAATTAAAATTTGAAAGAAATAAAGTTTCAAAATGTAAAACGAACGATAGACAATTATTTATTTTTATTACATAGGGCACTCGCTCTGCATTCCTTCTTATTTTAAGTGTCAGTTTAGTGTAGTCTCTTTGACCAGTGGAAAAGCTTTATTCCATGAGTATGACATAGTCTCCATATAAACCTCAATATCTGAAGAGCTCCGTCAACTGGAAGCTCTTGGGCTTTTTTTTTCCCTACACATTTCTTCAATCATACTGACGAGCAGTGGAAGGCAGCCTTGAATTTGTGATGACCTTTCTGTGCTTTCTCGGATATTTTATTTATCACTTTTCACGTTTGTATTGTCACTTGTCCAACCTCGACCTAGACATAGCAGGAAACACCTAATCGCCTTCACCCACATGGACCTAAGTTTTCTTAACATGTAGCCTAACAACGAAAATATTTACACTAAAATTACCCACCGGGTTTCAAAGTCTTATGCTTTGCTTAGTTTTACTAATAGGGCAGTGTTTCCCAAACTTTTGACCTATGTGTACCCCTTTTATAATTTTTTTAATGCTGAGTTATCTTCGCCCCCCCCCCCCCCACTTTGATTTACTAACAGAACACAATAATAGTTAATGAGGTGCAACGCGTACCCCCTCCAAAGTCTTCTCGTACCCCTGGGGGTACGCGTACTCCACTTTGGGAAACACTATAAAAGGGTAATGAGGCTAAAGTTGAGGAAGTCTGACCAAATATTATTTCATTAATTCATCCATTCCGTAAATATCTACTGGTAAATCTTTAGTGAATAGATCTAAGCATACCATGGCCAGACGTTCAAATTCGAGCAGTGTTTCTCAAACTTGTACTATCGATACACTCCTAGATTTAAAAATGGACCTTTGCGCCTTCCCACCCCCTTTGAGCCTATTCGGTAGTATTGTGGAGCGCTGTAAATCATACATGACCCACAGTCAGAAACCCTTTGGCATAATCAGTCTCCTGCTACAATTATAGCCTCTGTTGTGTCAGAATTAGAGGCAAAACATCCATGAATATTTCCAGAGATGTTCAAGATTTCATTCTTGTATGAGCTCTTGTCTCATTACTTTTAGCCCCCCTTCCAAACGAGGTAGTGTATTGACATACTTTATCGATGGCGTGAAAGTCAGAGGTGTTTGAGAGAGAGGGGTGCCCGGTGGAGGGGCGGGCCATCTCAACGTAACTTATCTTCAATGAAAGTTTCTCTATAAAATAATCTTTCGTTTACAAGAATATCGAAATCTGAAAGGGAAATTCTGTTGAACGTCACTAGAGATAAGAACTAGAGAGTTGTGAGAGGGGGACAGGGTGTCAAACTCCCTGACACTGGGCGGACTGAGGGAAAGGAATTTTTTGGTTTTAAAATCAAGGAAGTCAGTGAAGAAGGAAGGGAATAATTGAAAGATATGTGGGACTGCAGTGTGTGTGTTTGTGTGTGAGTGAAATATGTGTGTGTGAGAGAGAGAGAGGTGTGGTGGAATAAATTGAATCTATCTATGAATACCTTATCCTCATCACTCCAGACACAGGAGATCCGAGCCAGGCCATGCGATATATTTACCATAGAATTTCGTCATTTTTCTTTGGGGACCTGACTGACACGTCGCCCTGCTCAACCCCCTTCTTTTTTTCCCCCCAAGTTTTCCTCATTGTTTTCTAATGCCTCATTCTGCATCGTTCTCTCGTCTCTCTCTTTCTCTCTCGTTCCTTCTCTTTTCCCTTCTTCTCTCTGCCTCTCTTTCTCTCTGTCCTTATTACTCCTCTTTTTGTCTCTCCTTCTTGCTGTCAAAAATTTTTCCTCTATCTGTCTGTCCGTCCGTCTGTCTGTCTCCCTATTATCTGCATTCATCAACAAAAAGAAATAATAGTACGTATTTTGAGTTGTTGTTTTTTATGGAAAAGGAGGAAAAATCATGCATTATTTATGCGCGAGTCTGAAACTATCTAACAATGAAACATTTAGTTTTTTTCCTAAATTAATTCTAATTTCTGTACATTGTCTCTCTTTAGATGTATCTATCAGCAAAACTCCCACCTCTTCTACCGGTCCTAGTAGTAGGCCTATTTAGCGTCTTTCTTCAACTAAAAGCCCTCTGAGGAAGTTCGTAGATGTAGATGTTCTTCTATTTATAATGCCATCACTTTTGTATAAGTACTAACATTTTTTTCTTGTATTTTTAAATGACTATAGTAAGTCGTTTTGCTTGGTTGTATCGCTGCATTTAGCAGTTCTGATTGTCTTTCTGTTTCATCAGAGTATGTGCTATTTAACAGTACTGTCTTCTAGGGAATGTTTTGTGAGAGTTTTTTTTTGGTAGAGAACGCATTCTTATTGTATACATTTTATAGCCATTGAATTAAATTATAACTTAGCATCAGTAAAGTAATCACAAAGGCTGTCCTTAAGGTATTGTTTTCAGTTTGAACAAATACATTTTTTTAAATATTTAAAGCACACTTTTCTTTAAGTATACTAAAAAAAATGCATTGTTTAAAGTAATTAAAAGGGTGAAGCACGTCTCTTATTTTAAACGGTCAAATCTGATCTAAACGTGACAAACGGATAGACAGACAAACAACACAACCCCCTCCCAAAAATAATAAAGTTTTTTTCCTTCCTAGGACCGCTAAAAATTCACAATGGGGTTCTCTTCTTTCTATAAGTGTTCGCACGAAAAGTAGTATTACTACGGTAGTTATTTCATGGGCGCAAGCAAGAGTTCTCTCTACCCTGCCCCACTAGTTCCACAATGTTCTGATAGTAATCTCAATAACTGTAATACGCGGTCGAGATGTGCGCAGAGTTCTCTGTTGAACAGAGAGATCGCAGGACACTGTGTTACGGAAAACGTCTGTAATTGAAACTTTTTTTTTTTTTTTAAGGTGGAGAATTTTCTGCATTGGGGGGGGGGGTTTTAGAGTTGAGGAGAATTGAAAAAAGGGTAATTGTGGAGAATCCTATAGCGAAACAAGGGAGAGCAATTGGGGAAGGGGGGGGAGTAAGGAATCAATAACAAAAAATAATCAAACAAGTCAAGAGTAAAGCCAGAGAGAGGGCGGCGTCATGCGAGAGTACGGAGGGAAGTGGCGGCGAACAGAATGGAGTAAAATGGTTCGTGGAGGGAAATCAATAACTGAGGCTGTGCCAGATTTGTAAGGCGGCACGGGCTAGGTGGCCAGTTTGGTTCACAGAGCAGACGTCTGAGAAAGAAACAACGGAAACAAGAAGCTGAGAGAAAAGTGGACGAAAATCTACGTCAACAGAAAGAATGTCTCCACTAAGTTTATAAACATGCCCGGACATAGTGAAGATCTGTGTACCAATGAAGAGGGGGGCCCTGTCTTTGCAGCACACGGCGCCTCTGGTCCCATTGCTTTATTTGTCGGACAAATCTGTCCAATGCTTGCTTGTAAAAAACAAGATGGTGGAAGATAATGCATACTTTTATATATGAAGTATGTTGATGACCCTTTCCTAATAAGACTGTTTAAATACATATTTGTTTAACCTTTTCATTGATCTGGACCAAATAGTGTAGAGGCCCTGTCAAAATGTTTTCTTACTCTGACAGTGGGGATCTCTGAGGCCTCTTCCAAACAGTGGGATCTCTGAGGCCTCTTCCAGACAATGGGGATCGCTGATGCCTCTTCCAGACAGCGGGGATCTCTGAGGCCTCTTCCAGACAGCGGGGATCTCTGAGGCCTCTTCCAGACAGTGGGGATCTCGGAGGCCTCTTCCAGAAAGCGGGGATCTCTGAGGCCTCTTCGACAGTGGGGATCTTTGAGGCTTCTTCCGGATATTATGGATCTTCGAGGCCTCTTCCAGACAATTGGGGATCTCTGAGGCCTCTGTCACAGACGATGGGGGATCTCTGAAGCCTCTGTTGCAGACGATGGGAAATCTCTGGCCTCTGACCCAGACAAGGGGGATCTCTGAAGCCTCTGTCGCAGACGATGGAGCATCTCTGAGGCCTCTGTCCCAAACAATGGAGATCTCTGAGGCCTCTATCCTAGACAATGGGGGATCTCTGAGGTCTCTATCCTAGACAATTGGGATCTCTGAGGCCTCTGTCCCAGACAAACTAATCTTTTCGCTGTGTTTATTCAAACGTAAGCAGAGACACTGGGAAACAAATTAAATAGAAACACCCGATACTGGCTCCATGACTTCCTCTGAAATGTGTATCTGCCATTGTCTGAACATGTCTGCCCTGAGATCACCATATCAATTAAGCCCATAGAAATGATGAGATGTAACCATGCAAACTTCATGCTGAATGGCGTGTGCAAGCAAGCGAGAGCTCGCGCGTGTACTTTGGTTGTATTAATAAGTTCCCCAACAAGGCTGCCATGTCTTGCAATTTTAGTGCTTAGAATGTGATCACAACTTTTTGGACATTATAAACTAATATGAAATTGACAATATTTGCGTCGATTTTTATTAGAATGCTAAATGTTTTGTGAATGATTAAGTCTATACTTTTTGTTTCTGGTAAAGCTCACTTCTTAACTCATTCTGGAGTTTATATATTAATCAAGAGTTGGTATATCTATTGCTATGGTCTTTTGGATAAGATCATTTTCGCTGTTGAGGTTTTGTTTTAATGTATGCATAAGAAGTTTTTCGTTCGTCTCTTATTCTCTGATGTCCTGGTCATGTTATTACCTCAAATTCGGATATTCCAAGCAGAGTTTTGCAAGTCAAAGTATGATGAGCTCATACTACCAAACTCTGCCTTTGACTTCAGTTACGTTTTTAAAGGCCCAAGGTGGGACCTACACTTAAACCAAACCAGCCTCGATCAATTTATGGGCTGTCAAATATAAAACAGTTTACTGTATGCCAGACCCCAGACTGAAAGAGGAGACGTTTCGTGTCTTGCAGCGTCTCTCCCAAAGGTGAGCACATTGGAACTAACCCGCTCACGCACAATGTTTATAGGGCTGTGAAAGACAATCCGGTGTCGCGCGTCACCGGGGCAATTTTATTTCGGGACTCGGTGTATTCTTTCTTCTGACTTTTCTTCTGTTGATCTCTCACTGATTGCCTCATAGTGTGGCTGCTTTAGCGTCGTGTTAGCTGCCAAACTACTAGTTTTATGCGAGTGCTCTGACATCTGGAAAATGAAAGGGTGTGAATGAGAAACGTGTTCTATTTGAGTTGGCATGCGTTGATTAGAATCTATGTATAGTTAAGCTTTGGGTCATATAGACAAAAAAAAACAAAAAAACACTATTTCTCATTGCTGTTTTTTCAACATTTGCACTTTAAAAAAAAAATATTTCAATTGAGCGTCAGTTTTGATTAACAGACACTGGAAGATATTCAATCAAATGAATCTTCATTACTATGTGAAGTAGGTTGTGCATATTGAGTTTTATATGTAAGTCCAAAGAGCATGGGGATAATTGCTCTGTCACATCGTTATGTTTCAGACTTGTTTCCTTGTAGGCTTTTCCCTTTTGTTTTACGGCATTGGCATGTGACACTCTAAGACACGTTATAGGTATGTGACACTCTAAGACACAACATAGGCATGTGACACTCTAAGACACGTCATAGGCATGTGACACTCTAGACACGACATAGGCATGTGACACTCTAGACATGACACAGGCATGTGACACTCTAAGACACATACTCTAAGAGCATGGTGATAATTGCTCTGTCACATCGTTATGTTTCAGACTTGTTTCCTTGTAGGCTTTTCCCTTTTGTTTTACGGCATTGGCATGTGACACTCTAGAAACGACACAGGCATGTGACACTCTAAGACACAACATAGGCATGTGACTCTCTAGACACGACACAGGCATGTGACTCTCTAGACACGACACAGGCATGTGACACTCTAAGACACAACATAGGCATGTGACTCTCTAGACACGACATAGGCATGTGACACTCTAAGACACAACATAGGCATGTGACTCTCTAGACACGACACAGGCATGTGACACTCTAGAAACGACACAGGCATGTGACACTTTAGACACGACATAGGCATGTGGCTTTCTAAGACACGACATAGGCATGTGACACTCTAAGACACGTCATAGGCATGTGACACTCTAGACACGACACAGGCATGTGACACTCTAAGACACGACATAGGTATGTGACTCTCTAGACACGACACAGGCATGTGACAATCTAGAAACGACACAGGCATGTGACACTCTAGACATGAAATAGGCATGTGGCTTTCTAAGACACGACACAGGCATGTGGCACTCTAGACACGACACAGGCATGTGACACTCTAAGACAAGACACATGCATTTGACACTCTAAGACACGACATAGGCATGTGGCACTCTAGACACGACACAGCCATGTGGCACTCTAGACACGACACAGGCATGTGACACTCTAAGACACGACATAGGCATGTGGCACTCTAGACACGACACAGGCATGTGACACTCTAGACACGACATAGGTATGTGACTTTCTAAGACACGACATAGGCATGTGGCTTTCTAAGACACGACATAGGCATGTGACACTCTTAGACACGACACAGGCATGTGACACTCTAGACACGACACATGCATGGCATAGACAATTAGATTTTTTTTTTTGTTGAAAAAAATGTATGTTACGCATACACTCACAATAACTAAGTGGATTGCAAAACAAAATGTCATCATTATTTAATGCAGGTTTTCTCTGCAAAAAAAAAATAATTTTAAATTGCAATAATTCATTTACTTTTATTGTGATGAAAACTTTTTGTAATGTAAATATTTCGTATTTATAGACGTCCGCATAACGGCTAATCCTCGCTCAACTTAATAACCCGACCACTTTCCCTGTGGTCGTCAGAAATGAATGATTCCAAGTCACTTCATTAGTTCTGGTAGACGGCCGGGGGCGCTGCATGTATACATTTCAATCAATCGTCTGCTGTCTAGTCACTCAAAAATAATAGACATTCACTTCATTGATGCATGCCAGTTTTACATCGAAATAGTTTGTGCTTTTAATTAGCGGTCCTTATAGAAACTAGGCACTATTTTTTTTACGTGTGCTGTCTGTCCGCCTGTCTGTCACTTGTAGACCTGAAAAAAAAAACTTTTTGAAAATGTGATAAAACGGTCGTTTTCATCTTGTTCAAAATAAATCTTGAGTTTATGTGCTGCGTGTGTGTTCTGTAAAAGAGCCTTTTAAAAAAATTGAGAATGAATTGTATGCACATAAATAGAAACCATTTTTTAAAACAAGGTAAAATGTTCAGTTTTGAACGGACAGATCATACCAACTAAATGCACCATGTAAAATTCATTATCACCATGCTAGAAATAGTTTTAAAACGTTCCTATTTGAAAACATCTTTACCGCGATACTTTATTTTGGACTTCTGATAAGTACAAGAGCTTTTTAAAACTAGGAATGACCTGTATAGGCATGCACTTTGAAATAGCCTCTCAACCATTTGATAAGTACAAGAGTAGCGGAGAATGACCGGCGGCCTGACATTTACCTTGTAATCGTGTCTCACCGTTATTATTTATTCTTTCCCTGGGATTTTCTTTGCTGTGGTCCATAGACTTTACTTCATTCTGACTACGGTCAGTATGCTTAGCAGACGGCGTGTTGAGAAATAGGGTGCGTGCGTCATGGCCTGTCGTGGGCGTCTCATTTTTCTGGACCAGAGTTTTCATTTCTGTTGACCAAGTTTGATGTCATTGATGACCAAAAGTCATACCGGCATTCCTTTATATTTTATTGCCAATTTCTGTTCATCAAAATGGCCTCCACTAAAGTAAGATGGACACGTGCACAAACAAGAGACGAAATGTCATTTGACTTTAAATTGTACATTCTAGGATTGGAGTATTTGGATGAAGATTGCATGTAAAGAAAGGGGAAGGGGAAGTAAATGGGCCTAGTCTTTTTTTTTATATTGTATAATTTCGTCTCTTCTTCCTTCTTTTATTCCTATTGCTCTCTCTCTTTCTCTCTCTCTCTCTCTCTCACACCCTCCCTCCCTCCCTCCCTTAGTGCCCTTACACTTTGCCAACTATACTCTCATCCAGGATGGTTGTCTGGTCGTGCGGTATGCACACTGCACTGTCGTTCGTCTCGATGGTCACGGGTTCGTACCCTGCCCGCTGCCACCCCGCTGTCCTACGAGAGGTTGGGACTGAAGGAACATCCGAAACATTGAAAACATTTCACAAACATATCCCTCCCCCTCTTCTCTGTTTGTGTGTGTGTGTCTTTTTCTTAGTTTTATTTCGTAATTCGTCTTTTTCATTCCCTATTTCACTTAGCAATTTGTTTCATGTATTGACGTCCTTGGAATCATGTCGCCTGTATAGCCAGCACCTATCTCTGAGTAGACTGATAACCAAAGCCTTTGACATGCATCTTGTCACATGATTAACTCCTTTATCTTGCTCGTCATGCTATTTATATTCTGTTGCCTGTAATCTGTTGATCATTACTTAGAGCCTGTCTATTTCAAACCCACTGGTTTACTACTGTATTGTACTTATTATCTGCTGCCGGTTTAACTTTCTAAATGTTGTTATCTAGATCTTTGGGATCAGGGACACAGGACACACGAGAAAAACATTCATTGGCAATTTAGAAGCAGCTGTTTTAATATGGCTTCTGTTTTAGATAACCTCTAGATTAAGTCTGGGATGATACAGCTACCTTTTCTTTTTTTTTTTTTACAATAGCCATTATGTCCTAATACATTTGTTAAACTCTAGTTAGTATTCTAACACAATTTTTAGTTCTTACTGTGTTGAAGTATTTTCCTTGTGACCCTATTTGTTGTCTCTTTGTGCTGATGTACTTGTTGATAAAACATTGGCCCTCATCTCATTATTTTTTTTTTCTATTTCTACAGATTCAGTGGACCAAGCTCAAATCTCAACCTATATGTTTAGTGAGTACTTTTGTCTTTTTCCTTTTCTCTGTAGACTGAATATCATAGGCTGGGTATCATATACTTTGTTTCATAGGTTGTGTTTCATTATCATATGTTGTGTATCATAGGCTTTGTATCATGGGTTGTGCATCATGGGTTGTGAATCATAGGTTGTGTATCATAGGCTTTGCATCATGGGTTGTGTATCATAGGTTTTGCATCATGGGTTGTGTATCATAGGTTGTGTATCATAGGCTTTGCATCATAGGTTGTGTATCATAGGCTTTGCATCATGGGTTGTGTATCATAGGTTGTGTATGATAGCCTGTGTATCATGAAAGAGGCTTGGAGGTGTGCTTTTAAATAAGGTGGATGAAAGTTGTCAGGTAGTGATAGGATGAAAATTAAAACAATTGCCAACTAAAACTCTTAAATCTGGACTAGAAAACAGTTGATTAAAATTTGTAGCATTGCTTTTTTAGACAATAGCTTAGACAACTTTAAGTTTTTACCCGAAAGTACAAAAGTTCAAGACATTATTTAAAAGATTTCTTGATGTATACAATCCAATATTATTGTGTTATTTATATCACTTGTCTGGATCCTTTTTTTTTTGTCTGCCTTGCTGTGTCACTAAAGAAACAAAGAAACATTGATAAGTTTGTATTTTGTCACTTTCCTGCAGTATTTAGATGAAGTCATTCTAGAAGCAGAGACCTGCGAACAGCCCAGACCACCAAATACTCAAAGTCAGCAATCGTAAGTAAAAACTACTTTGATAAAATATGAGAGTTTGTGTAGTAATGTTTATCTCCTGGTTTGATTTGAATGTTACTAGGCTGAGCGGTAAAGCGCTTGGCTTCTAAACCAGGGTCCGGGGTTCGAATCCAGGTGGACTGAGATTTTTAATTTTGGGATCTTCAGGCACCTCTGAGTCCACCCAGCTCTAATGGGTATGTGACATTATTTGGGAAAAGTAAAGGCGTTTGGTCTTTGCGTTGGCCACATGACACCCTCGTTAACCATAGGCCACAGAAACAGATGATCTTTACATCATCTGCCCTATAGACCACAATGTCTGAAAGGGGAAATTTTTTTTTTCTCCATATGTGATCTTGTCTATCCAGAACAATGATGTTACAAAATTTCACTTTACTTCTTTAGCTGCTTATTATTTCACTTATGAACTATCATTTTCAACATCTAATGTAAGTTTTTTTTTTTTTCTTTTTTTTTTTTTAGAAAGTAGAGTTTTTATATGATGTCTCTAAGGCTGCTCATTGTTTATCTGACCAAAAAGTCTGAAATACAATTATTAATCTTTAAATCACATGGACAATCCAGATTAATTGTTAAAGAGAGAAACTAAACATTTTTTTTTTATGAAGACACCAACTACTTCTACGATTCATAGATACAATTCTGAGATGTTTTCAACTAAATAAAAAAATCTAGGGACTGATTAAACTACTTACCATGAGATTGAGCTGGGGTTATTGTAATATAAACAATTGAAGATAAATACTGATTGTTGACTCCATATGATGACCTTCACCTTTATGAGGACAGTAGTCCAGTAGTGTGTCTGGGCCATGTATGATGTAATGAAAATCTTTTGCTTGTTGGAAACATTTATTTTATTTTTTTTTTAGGCAATTGAGATTAGAAGTTCATTTCATTGCTGAAATAAGATTTTTTTTAAAAACATATAATAATATCCCTATTGTACAAATCTCTTAGTTTTTAAGCTTTTTTTTGTTTTCAAAAGTCTTTATTTTAGCAAAATGTTTTGTTTTTTTTTCTGAAATTTCTCCCCCAAAAATTAATGCTATTTATATATTTATATTACTTTTCATTGAATAGGCAAGGAGGCAAGTATGGGTTTGTGGATCGTGTCATGGATGGAATATATATCCATGTTAACTCTGTGGTGGTCAAGCTTCATTCCCATATGTTTCATGCTTCACTACAGGTATTTGCATGCTCCCATTGATGTGTAGACACAATTTTATTTAAAATGAGACAGCTCTGATACACACATACAAATAAACCCCACAAAATCAAAAGAATAGATGGTGAAAAAAAAATAGGGTGCACTGTTGCTGAGTGGTAAAGCGCTTGGCTTCTGAACTGGATGTCCCGGGTTTTAATCCTGGTGAAAACTAAGATTTTTAATTTCTGGATCTTAAGGGCACCTCTGAGTCCATCCAGCTCTAATGGGTACCTGACATTAGTTGTGGAAAAATAAAAGCAGTTGGTGGTTTTGCTGGCTACATGATAACGTCTTTAATCATGGGCCATAGAAACAGATTACCTTTACATATCTGCCCAATAAATCATGAGGTCTGAAAGAAGAACTTTACTTTTTTTTTTTTTTTTTACTCCATGCCTCCAATCAATTTGTTCATTACTGTTGAAATAGTAGCTTCTTGGTGCACATCACTGATTAGAAATAAATATAAATAGTAGCTTCTTGGTGCACATCACTGATTAGAAATAAATATAAATAGTAGCTTCTTGGTGCACATCACTGATTAGAAATAAATATATATGTTATTATAAAGGAAAGTAAACTAAGCCTCTTAAAACTAGAATACTTAAAACTTAAAACTTAATCAGCAGTTTTGCCTTAGCATGCTCTCCACTGACTATAAAAAAAAGTAATCTTGGCAAGTCTTACCTTACACAGTTACATAATCTAAAACATAGTTTCTTATCCTCTGGTTGACCTCATTTTACAATCCTGTTAGTCACAATGCCAATGCCAAAGCTTAATGAACAACAGATTAGTCAATAGAAACTGTTGTTGTAACCTAATATTACGTTCATTTGACTTATACTATTCAGCTATCACATACTTTTAGCGTACACCAGAAAAATGCTTTCTTAGAATAGGTAGGTCCTCTCTAATGACATTGTTTGGGCTGGAAGAGTGTTTTAATGTTCTGCTTTTTCTATAGGAAGAAAAAGAGGAGCATGATCTGATTGGGTGGCTGGGGTTCAAGCATTATTGAACTGAAATTGGGGGCTTAGAAAGAAATCTCTTAGAGGCTGACTAGTACTTTGCCTCAGTTTGCTCCACACACACCTCCCCTCCCTCATCTCATCTCCCCCCCCCCCCCACACACCCTAAAAATTGTCTGTTCACCTTCATTTTTTTTTTAATCTTAAGACAACTTAACTTTCATAGGGACTTGAAAAGTAAATGCTTAGGTTAGCCACTTGTTGGCAGAGATTAGAAAGATAGAAAACGGGTCTTATTAGAAACTATTATGAATCTTTGCTGTAATTGTGGGAAGCGTGGTCAAGAGGCTAAGTGCGCTTGAACTTGGCTTGGCTTGGCTACCTATGAAGGGGTCTCAAGGTTTGACACCTGACTCTGGCAGAGTTGTGTTTACTGAGTGCCTAAAGGCAGCACAGAAAAACCTTCTCCTAGATACCCCCTCCCCCCACTGGTCCATAACTGAGATAGGACCAAAGCGCTCTGAGCATGCTATAAGCATGAAAGTAGCGCTATATAAAAGCCATAATTTATTTAGTTAACCTTGTTTTAGTTTTGCTATAATGGAACAATTAATAAGCTGTAATTGATATTAACAGGAACTAACATTAAAAAAAAAATGGCTTGTACAATTATACCAAAACTAGCCATCACCAACTAGTTAACTAAATAATCTAGTCCCCTTTCAATGCTACTGGTTCTTCTTTTAAAGCCAACCTAATTGCTTGTCTCAACACTAAGCCTCATGTCTGTTATTAGCATCGTCTTAGATTTCATTTAGTTGATCTCCTCATTGTTTCTTGTTCTGATGTGATGTCATCAGCTGAAATAATTTTCTGGTGATTTACTTCAATCATATTTGTTTTCCTAACAGCTCTCAAGGGTTAAAGTTCAATCTATGTCACCTACATGGCAAACACCAAGCGACCTCAGATCAACACGTATCAGAGATCCAGGGAGGGGAGAGATTCTTCTCTTCAAGGAGATTGAGTGGCAGACAACACGCATTGAAGCCACAGCAAAGTGTACTGATGAAGATTTCCTAACTCCTTTGAGGTTGATAGCCAACCAGGCCAAAATTCGCATAGTTGTTAAAAAACGCTTAATAGGTCAGCATTTAATTGTTGTTCTTTGCATGACTTCAATCTTCAAAAATAGAAAGAAAAAAAAAACAGTATTTCACATTCAAATGTTTGTCATTATTTTAGCGTAAACTCTGGGATAGCCCATAAAGATTAAAGTGACGAACTTAAACCTCACAACATTTTTTTTATTGTAGTATAATAATAAAATATTGAATGTATAGAAAGTATAATTACTGATTCGTTGCATATTTTTAAATTACCTTTTTCTAAATAATGTCTCATATATTGAATAAGGTTTCATACTGTCTGCTCCAAAGATTCCACCATCATATCATCGCGACTCATTCTCCTGCTAGACGACTTGTTGTGGGTATTGACCATCACCCAGCTAAAGGCTGCAATCCTATATGCCAACTCTTTAAAAGAAGTCATTGAGAGATCAGCACAGCAGAGCAAAAAACTGGCGGCTGAAAAATTAAAGGTATTTCTTGGCCCAAATGATGAAATAGTAAGAGTCGATTGTACAATAGCAGTCATGGGGATAAAATGTGGAGGACTAATAGTTTACATAATGGTTAAGAAAATGTTCAATAAGAAATTTGCTTGTGTATATCATTTCAGAGAATATTGTAATGGCATTCATTTTTTTGTTATGTGTATTGATTCCAACATAACAATCAGTAAACTAGTGGAAAGAAGAAATGACTAGATATCTATTGCAACCATTACACTATTGAGAGGAAGGACATGTCTAGTATTGTCTGTGTAACTATTTTAGTAATTTAGCTTATTTTGAAAATTCTATGACATTTTATTTTGTCATTAAAAAAAACAATAGAAAATGTAAGCCAGAAAAAAAAATCTTTTTCATCGCCATTTTGATTTGAAAACACAACACGTTTTATAATTTTGAAAAAGTATTTCTCAACATTTTAAAAGAGCCATTGGAATGCTGACTTTTCAAAATCTCACTCACCTTTTCTCAATAAGTATATGAAATTCAAAACTGTACCACTACTTGATGTTGTCTACAAATCTTCTCTCTTGTCTTTCTTCCATCTATAATGTATTCATACCCTCTAAACAATGATCATATTTTGACATTTCTGAGCAAAGGATCAAAAGAGCTGATGTGTTTTTTTTTTCATTAGAAAGAAATTGCTGCAATCTTGAAATGAGGTGACAGTCCCAATGTAAAGTATTACTAGGCCTCTCCAAATAAAGTTATTCAGCTTAATATAACTCTTCCGCACTGGACAACATAAGAAGCATTCTAATCAAGTTTAAAAAAAAAAATTTCTTAGTGTTAAAATCTGCCAAAGCTTTGTAGTTATCTTTCTTGTATGTTAATTCTTTTCCCATATTTTTTTTTATTGTTCTTTTAATGAAACCATGATTAGTGTGAACTGTGAAAAGGGGACATTAAAAGTTGAATACAACAGGGAACAACTTGGGGAAATGATTATCGAATGTGTTCATGTGTTTCTCATTTTTAATCTTTCCAGAAACAAGGTCACATGTCAGATAACTTAAACCTACAGCACCAGCAGCAACGACAGACAGAGAGGCAGGAATCAGCCACTGCCAAGCTCTTCTCCAGGTTTGATGTTTTGAGCACGTCTTATCACCTGATCACCAGCCGCTTTGACCTTCACCTTTGTGATGACAGTAGTCCAGGTGTGTGTCTGGGCCATGTTAATTTAGATGTGCATCTAGTGCTGGTATCTGAGTAAATGTGTGAAGTGTAAAAAAAAAAAAAGAAATAGAGAGCCCAAGGTCCTTCTCCATTTATGTTCTTTTTTCATGTCAAGTATCTACCCAACTTCTGAGGTCTTCAGTTCATTCTGTCATTTAATTTCTTGGTGGAACTTTCACTTAAGATATATGGATGTTCCATTAACCATTCATGATTAAAATTTGAATTCTGATGAAGAACAGGGTCATTATGTTAGCCACATCATTCTTAAGTTGACCAGTAGCCACAGAATGTCAACTTCATTTGTTACATAAATTTTAATTTTCTATGGAACCTTAATTTTTTTCTTAAGTAACTATTATTTCTAAAGGTATCATTGATAACCCTATTTCATCACAGATAAATTCAAATATTTTCTCATTTTTTATGTATTTAAAATTGAGTTATTTTTGGTGGTCTTTTTTTTAACTGATGCCAGCTGGATAAATTAAAATTATATTTTGTCTTGCTGTGATTGTAACACTGGGGAAGAAGCTCATTTGCTGGTTTATCTTATTTATCATTGGGTGATTGGTCAGCACATTATGTAGTGTCACATCACTTTTTAGAGAGGCAACCATCCGACCAAGACTAGCTGCACTTTGATCAACTCCAAAATGAGAGCATGGTGGAATAGGTCTCTCTGTCTTTGAATAAAAATAAATATCTATAAAGTAGTGGTGCTCAGCACCCTTTTATATGGGTCTGTAACATAAGTGCTGTTTAGGAAGAATCTAAGGATCCAATAGAAATGTTTTAATGAATGTAGATGTGAATAGTGTTGGGGTACTTATTTTTCAACTGCTGCCCTGGGTGACCTATCACATATAGGGGAAGACCATATGATAAAGGTGATCTTTTTAAGCAAGTTTTAAAGAGGGCAGATGTTTAAAGAGGGCAGCTTTAAAGATCAACTCAAGTATCAGTCTGCCCTTACTGGCATAAAGGAAAACAGCAAACTGCTTCTGAAAAAGACAGTTGAAGAGTTGAAAAGCCTTTTCCACAGACAAGTGCAGACAGCAAAAAGATAAAATAAATAGACCTTGGCCAGACAACATCTTTGTCTGCATCAGGTGTAATCAAATATGCTGGTCACTGTGGGTCTGCATAGTCACTTGAAATGCTACACTCATCCATCATGTCATATATATATAGATATCTTTTCTGCCCTTAATAATTCATAGGACTTAAAGGTTTACAGATTAAGCAAATATAGAATATGAACAAATTAGTTACATTGGATGCACATCCTATTTGATGAACACACTGATCCTTATCCTTTTTTTCTTTCTTTCTGATAATTTTTTAAAAAAATATTTTTCTATTATTTTGTATTACACCCTTTCCCCCCTTCCCCCACATTTCTTGATGTTTTTCTCCCATTAATCCTCGGCTTCAAAAACAATTTGTGTGTAAATGAGTTCAATTAAAGCTTAGACCAGTGTTTCCCAAGCTGTGTTCCATGGAACTCTAGTGTTCCGCAAGGCCTTAATAGGTGTTCCATGAACTTCTGGAGTAATTAACTAGTACTCCACCACGAGAATTAATCTGTCTAAAAATTAAACAAAGTATTCCGCCAAATACTCTGAATGTGTGAAGTGTTCCGTCAAGGTAAAAGTTTGGGAAACACTGGTTTAGACCTTTCTAAAGTAAAAATAAAATAACCTTAAAGTTGTTTGGAAAGATTTATTTGAAATAGTTACCTCTAGGCTAGTTTTAGGCGCTCTCACATTCCAATTATTATCTTATAGGAGATGAAAGATGATGAAAGAATTGAATTTCATGGCATCTGGGTGTAGATTAAAGTTTTATTGAAGTTGGCTGCTGATATTAAAAAAAACATAATCTCTCTTTGCTCCTCAGTTCAAGAAGACAAAAGACATTGGAAAATCAGCGGGGGCTCAATGCAGATTACATTCTTTAAAATTTCCTTCGACTTCTATCCATTCCATCCTGCTGGTAAGTCTTCCATCATACGTCCCTCCTCCTCCCCCCCCCCCCTCCTCACAAGCTTACTGTGAAAGTGATGTTAAGTGATGTACAGTTGGCCAACACACATTTGTTCAAATGTTAGACGCTTTGGTGATTTATAGTTTGTATTCACTTTACCTGCATTGGTGTTTCCCTTCAGGTGGGTCACATTAAGCTGTTTATGTATGGTGTCACTTCACAATGGCTTAGCAATGTTTTGGAGCAATACTGTCAGAATCCTAGGTACTATTTTGATGGTGCAGTTTAATATTGGCAAGACTTATGGATTGATACATTGAAAACAAAAAAATGTGAAACCTATGTTCTAGTTATATTCTTTTCTTTCATTTATTACAATAAGAGAACCTGATAGTATAACTTCATGAATTGTCTTTATAGAAGGAATAACTGTAATCAGCCTAGGCATAGCTTTTTTATCTACTTTGATCATTTTTAACTCTTTGACTCTCAGTGATGCATACACAGGGCAACTATTTCACATTTGATTAGAGTAACATCCTTAGTAAAATTGTTAAATTTAGGATAGAAGACTTAATAATGAATTAGCAATTATACATAAAGCACTGACCATCTACAAATACAAAACTAATTAAATACCAAGACACAAGGATAAAGGCACATTCCTTGTTCCATATGCTAGGACAAATTTGAACAAATAGTCCTTCTTCCCTAGTGGTACTAGAGCATGAAATGGGTTGCCTAAGTCAGCCAGGAAAACCAATGACTTGGCAGAAATTAAGTTATTGATTAACATGTATGACTAGATTGCCCTGGGACACGTGTAGGACATAATAATCTTCTTTTTTTGAAGTAACATCTGTATTTATAAGATAAGATAGGTGTAACAACACTTGTGCCAGATGTAACAACATGCACGATGTTACGATGTGTTGTTATGCCGGGGATTTTACTTGAATTCAATAGTTAACAAAAATGACGATCTAGAATCACAATTGACGATTCTTTGATAAAACAAAACTCTGGAACTTTATTTAAATACAACGTAAGTACAGTTATGTACAAATTACAAATCAATGAGCATATTACAAAGGTCTTTCAAACAGAGCTCTTAGAAACGTGACTGACTACAAGGACATTATTTTATCGACTGACTTTTACTTTCTTACTACCGCCAATTCTCTGGCGCTAACTCTTTTCAAAAATGTCTTTGTTTAAATTCAAATCAACCAATAGATTTCAAACATACTAATTACGTCCCTTGGGTAAATCCTGACTTGAATTTCAAGTGTCTAAATTTGAGGATTAAATCCCGAGACTCATGTCGAGGGCTTATATTACTTTCAAAAGTGAAATGTACAAACAATTCCATAATGTAATCTGTGACATATTAACCCCCTCTCCATTTAGCATTTGTATGGTAATAGAAATGCTCATATGTATACATAAAATACCATACATGAAACTATAGAAAAATGGTTGAGGTAACATATGACAATAAAGTCAACTTGGAGATAACAACAATAATAAAAAATGTAAATGCAGTGAATACAATTATTGATGACTTTGAATACCTGTCTCACTATTCAAGTGGTTATGAAAATGAGACAATGCTTGTCATGAACAATATCAAAAGTTGTACAAAGCATAAATCTTGAATAAATGAAATCTTGAATTGAATAAGTTATGAAGCTTCATGATGAAATTAAAATATGACAATATAACTCATTTGGTTAGTACTAATGTGAAAATGTGTACATGGAAAAATATATTGCATATGAAAAATTGACATAGAAAAAATAATTGTGATAGTACATGACAATCTTCTGAGAAAATAGTACTCAATGTGATCAATCTCAACATGTGTGAAGCAATGAAAAATTCCAATTGTCTGTCATGTATCTGTACTATTATAATAGGATATATGCAATAATATTCGACCTGAAACAAAATGCTCATGATTTAAAAATTAAGATGTCTGATGCATGTCATATGCAAAGATGCTGAAACATAATAAACAAAGTATCTTGAATGAGTGACTTTCCTCAGTGGGTTGCTTGTTGCTGAAATAAATATAACATCTGATATAGAACTCCTGTGGAAAAAGTGAGTAAACAAATTAATTTATTAATTAAATATAACTGGATAATGTTCTTCCTTGACGAGTATGAATGATAATGGATCAAGTGACACTAAATATGGTATAGTACATATATAAAATGTAAGTGTGAAGTTCATAACCCTTCTGAGTTGCCGTCATGGATGTGTGTACGCGTTTTCTAAACTTGAAGAAAATGTCTTTCAGTTTATGAAGCTGTTGTCTCCATGTCATATTGAACTCACAGATAATGTCTGATTGAACCGCGTTTGAGTTTGGTGAAAATAAGAACTGTCCGAAACCAAAACTCAATTTTCTGGTTGATGAACTTTGACGCTGTAGAACAATGGTAGCAGAATGCTTTGCATTAGAATGTTCAATAGAGCAATGACTGAACATGTCTGAGTTCAATCGGTCAATACAGCAATGTTGAAGAAGTTCATTTGTTCCTTTCTGAAGAAAAGTTGCCCCTTGAGTAGAAGGAGGATGAAACTTGGTGTTGTCAATGTTATTGCTTTCTGAGTTTCTTTCAAATTGCAGTACTGGAAATGTCTCAGAAACACTGGTAAAGAAATCTGCATGGTCTGGATACACTTTAATGTTCTTCACCGTTTGTAGTGCTATGTCATTCAGAGTGATGACCTTGGGAATGTCAAATTGATTTGATGTTGATATGTCATCCGAAGTGATGACCTTTGGAATGTCAATTTGATTTGATGCTGGTAATGAAACATCTATCTCAGAAATGGGTGTTGATGACGTTTCTTCTTCTTCCTCAGGAATAGTTGCTAAGCTTGTAAAATGTTCAACTTCTGCTTTGATGTCTTCATTATCTGTTTCATGGTAATGTTCAAACATATGAACATGAAATACTTTGGTAACTTTGTTGACATTGATTTCATAAAGCAGGTTGGAAATCTTTCTGGTGATGGTAAATGGACCTTGCCATTTGTAGAATAGCTTGTTACTCCAATCTGGTAACAGTAAATTGACTTGATCTCCTTGAGCAAAATATCTTGATTTCATGTGTTCATGTAATATTCTTTGACTTTCAATGTTCTTGGTTGTAATGGCTTCTTGAGTTGACTCACATTCTTTCAAATGAGGAATACTAGTATGAGTTGTAGAGTCAGATTGAATAGTTTCACTTTTGTCTGGTATAACCAAAGTTGATTGAATATAAGTATCTGCTTCTGGTTCATGAGACTTGTCTTGATTGTAGCAAAAATGTTCAATGCATATCATAGTATTTGATGCAGATGCAGTCTTATTCAAGTCTTGCTGTATGAAGTCATCATCAGTGGTTAGGGATGGGAAAGTACTTGGTAGGGATGGGCTTATATTGCCAGGTAGGGATGGACATGTAGTGGGTAGGGATGGACATGTAGTAGGCAGTGATGTCCCTGTATATTTGCTTGAGTCTTGATTCATAGATTCATTGTTGTCAATTCTGACTTTGTAGTCTTCTTTGTTCTTTGTTTTAGTTATGTTGCTTTTCTTTTGAGTTTGTTTCTTCTCACAATAATCATGTTGACAATGTGAACAATTATTAATGTATTTCTTGACATCTTTGGTCAGGCTAGGCCAATAATATTCTTTGGCAATTCTCTTCTTAGTACTTGTTACACTCATATGTATGGTTTCATAAAACTCATGCTTGGCTTTGATTATTTGTTATCTGTACTTCTGTGGTACATATATTTGTTCAATTACATTGTACTTGCGGATAATATACTTCTTGAGAAATCCATCTTCAAGATATGCTGTACGCTTTCCTAATTGAGCTTTCTGGTATATTCTTGTTAATGTTGCATCATTCTTTTGTTCAGCTTTGAATTCGGTATTTTTCAATTCTAATAATTCTCGTTTTAGTTCTTCTTGCCGTCTTTTGTCATCTTTTCTGTCTATTTCAGCTAATTTATTATCAAACCATCTTTCTCGTTCATGTGAAGGAATATTGAGTTTTTCTGCTAAAGCTATGGCTTCACCTATTATGTCTGTTGTTAAAGTCATGTTACAATGTACATTTGCTTGATATTCTTTTTCTTCCTGTCGATGAACCCATTCTTCTGGTTTAGGTACTTGTTTTTCTTTAGCTATGTCGAATAATTCTAACCATCTTTGTGTTCTTGTCTTTGGAGACATGTTGAAGAATATACCAACTTGGAATGTAGAAATATAGTAACGTTTTGAATACAACAAATCAATGTTAGTTATGCCGTAACTGGCTATGAAGTATAACTTTGTTTTACAGTAGAAGTACTACTGGAGTCGTTGATTGAATATATAGATCTATTGAGCCGATGTACTTTTTACTGGTTTAACAGTTGGTTAAATCTGGTCTTCTGTTTACTTTGTGCTGCTCAAATGATTATTTACTGGTCTTTATAATGCCAGTTATTTGATTTACTGGTCTTTTTTATAATGCCAGTTATTTGACTTACTGGTCTTTTATATTGCCAGTTATTTGCTTTACTGGTCTTTTTTATTGCCAGTTATTTGCTTTACTGGTCTTTTAATAATGCCAGTTATTATGTATATTGGTCTTATTCCTTTTGCCAATTACATATAATAATGGATTTCGTGAGTTAGACGTAACTCTAACGAAAATCTTTATAAAAGAATTATCGATAACCAACTGACCTGTTAAACACAGAAATTCTGTCCTCCGTTAAATAAGAATGAAGTTCCTTTGAAGAGTTTAGAAATTGGTCCTAGATCTTGAATAAATTTCGTTAAAAGTTGTCCATGAACTTTTATTAGTCGGAGAGTGCCAATATGTAACAACACTTGTGCCAGATGTAACAACATGCACGATGTTACGATGTGTTGTTATGCCGGGGATTTTACTTGAATTCAATAGTTAACAAAAATGACGATCTAGAATCACAATTGACGATTCTTTGATAAAACAAAACTCTGGAACTTTATTTAAATACAACGTAAGTACAGTTATGTACAAATTACAAATCAATGAGCATATTACAAAGGTCTTTCAAACAGAGCTCTTAGAAACGTGACTGACTACAAGGACATTATTTTATCGACTGACTTTTACTTTCTTACTACCGCCAATTCTCTGGCGCTAACTCTTTTCAAAAATGTCTTTGTTTAAATTCAAATCAACCAATAGATTTCAAACATACTAATTACGTCCCTTGGGTAAATCCTGACTTAAATTTCAAGTGTCTAAATTTGAGGATTAAATCCCGAGACTCATGTCGAGGGCTTATATTACTTTCAAAAGTGAAATGTACAAACAATTCCATAATGTAATCTGTGACAATAGGATTCATATGATCTGCTTTGAAGATGAATGTAGAGTTGAATTATAATTAGTAAAAATAAAGGTCTTTAAAAAATTATAACTAAATAAGCTTGGAAAAAAACATTTAAGTTGTCAACTGAATAATAATAATAAAAAAAACAATGGCCAGAACATTATTTAAGTGTTTGCTTTTTTTTCATGTCTAAACTTTAAAGATAACAGTAAACTTTTAACATTATCTAGAAAAATAATTAATTTTTGTACATGAGTTGAAGAAAGTTCTTATAAATACATTGATCCTAATAAGTGAAAGTGTGGTTTCTTTAGAATGTTATGTAACCTATGCAATATTTCTTCTTATATCAACAAAATAATAATAATAATACTTTTGGACAACTCAATAGAACTTAACCTTTTTCTTTGGTGTAAAACTTTTTTGATAGTTGCAATGTATTTTCTCAATTGTCTCGTTTGTATGTTGTCCATAATTGAAGCGGCTGTTATCATACACTCTGAAAATTGAGAAAGAAAATAGTATAGTTTCACCCACAAGTATTGTCTCCTCATGTCATGATTCCAATGAACCTGTAGGTTTTTATTTGTTTGACGCTACTGAATATAGAAAATAGAAAATATTTCTACACTTTTCTTATCCCTAGTGCTAGGACAAATACACATAACTAAGTTTTTCTTACTTATTGCCATATGGGAAAGTCCTAGGTTTTTTAGATTGGAACAACAGTTTACAATTTCATTCAACATGAATGGTTTAATTAACGCTTAGATTAAGCTTTGGAAGTATTTTGTAATCATCATTTGTAAATCTGAATGGAAAAAAAAAAAAAAGGATAAACCTTCTGTTTCTCTCTGTGTCCATCTAGTGGATCATTTAGAGGATGCAGGTTTTAAAAAAAAAGGGTAATTGAAATTTGAGTTATGTCCCATGTTTCTTCCAATCTGTCTAGCCCTGCTTAGCTCATTGAACCTTGGTTAATAGGGTTTTAGAGGTGTCTTCAAGCAGCCAGCTCACAGAGTTGACAATGCAACATACTGGACAATTTCAGTTTTTATGAGAGTTTTTTTTTTTGTTTTGTTTTTTTTTTTTGTTTTCACATTGGGATTTTTAAAAGTTTATTTTGTTTTAGAAAACCTTTTGGGGAAGGGGGGGGGGGGGGAGGTTTTTTTTTCTCTTAAATTGTTTTTTTTTTTTTGTCTCTTTATTTCTACTGTAAATATTTTCTTTGGTTCTAATGTTCATCTTTTCATTTCCTTTTCATTTTAAAACCCTTTCTTTGTGAAATACTTTCGTTTTCTTTATTGTGTAATCTTTTCATCTTAGTACATTATGAAATCTTTCCCTTTTTCATCTTAGTTCATTATGAAATCTTTCTCTTTTTCATCTTGGTTGATAATGAGAAATCCTCCTTTTTTTTTTTTTTTTTTTTTATTTCATTATAAAATCTTTCCTTTTTTATCTTTGTGAACTCAATTTTCAATTCAATTTCTTCATCTTTATGACAATTTACTTTCTGGTTTATAATGGTCATAGTCTTCTTTGTTCCACAATGATCATTTGTTCATTTTGATCATTTTTTTTTACTGATTGATTAATTTTAAATCAGCTTTTTATGCACAAACATCAAAGCAATTTTAGGATGAAAAGTTCTGAATATTTTAATGTCCTTCTTTTTTGCTCTTTCTTTCATCTCACGGTCTCGGATTCGAACTGTACATAACATCATCCCCCCATTGTCTTGTGGGAGGTTTCAGTTAGGGTGTAATTATCTTTAAATCTGAAGGAACATTATAAACAGTAAAACTTGTTATGAACATAAGAATTATAATATATTATAATATAAGAAGAATCTCTGCTCTAGTTTCAGTTATTGAGAGGACTAGTGTAATAGATTGCAAATTGGTTCTTTTAGGCTCTTCTAGAGAAACATTATTAACATCATAACTAAGAAATGTAAAATGTGTTTTTTAATATTGAGCCAAATTATATAATTGGATAACTTTCATAATTTTATTCCTAGAATGTAAAGAATCCAGGTTATACAGATAAAATTATTCTTTAGTTCTAGCTGTGTAGAAATGTGAATAGTTGTTTTGTCTGTTTATTATTTGCTGTGTAGACTGTGATTATTTCCCCTGTTAATCTATTCTTCTTCCATTTCATGACACTAAATACTGTATCATTTGATTGTATTTTTACTTATTACAGAATTGGGTGATTTGGAAAGTAAGCCATTTTTATATCTAAACATGTGATAATGAAACTGGTTCTCTAGTATCTATTTAATCTTCTATAGAGCATCTATGTATATTTTGATATCAATATCTATTTACTTGTGTCCTGAGTTTTTTTAAGTTCAGTGTTACAGCATACAGACCTTACTTATTTCTTTTAATATTCAGCAAAAATTTTTGTTTCGTTGTTGTGCACTGTTTATTATTTTTAATTCTTGAGATATAAGTGACTTGACAAAAAAAAAGAGAATGAAAAAGCGCTAACAAAATATCCTCGACAAAATAGGTATAACAAAATAGTGCCCATGACAAAACAGCACCATTTACAAAAAAGGCCCAATTGTTATTCTTATTTTTTATTCATTTATAAGCAATTATTTCATATAATGCAAAATATAAATACCCCTCCATAATAGAACACAATTCAAAATAAATGAAATATAGATCTATCATACTTATTTATATGCCTAAAGTGCACAAGAAAAACACTCAATCTTAGCTCTTTCACTCCTAACTGACGATACCAACGTTGATTTGACCCCATCAAACTGAATTTATTTTTGGTTTTATTAATTTGTGTTATATACCAGTATAAAGAGCATGTATTCTTCTATAATTATATACCTTATATAACATTTCCTGATTATTTACAAAAAAGTTATTGAAAATTTATCATAATAGGATAGTGAAACATACATGAGCAAAATGAATAATTCCATCGGGACAATAATTACGGAGAGAAAGAGTTAATGACAATTTATGTGATAGTTATATAATAGTTACAAAAAATTAATGTCAGATTTACATAATGGAATGTCACATATTGTTAGCAATGCTACACAGAAACTCCATCAGTGGATGTACTTCGTCTTGTTTGCTAAGTTAGACATACTTTGTCTTGCTTATTAAGTTAGACATACGTTGTTTTGCTTGCAGATTTGCCTTATATCAAAGAATCTTTTATTCATTGTACTCTTCTCTGATGAAGTGATTGATCAGCTTGTAGATATTAGGGTGGTGACCATCAGCTGAAATGCATGGTGCCATCCCTCCACTAAGTGGCTTGTTTATAACAGTCCTGTACTTTTAAAATGCTTTACCTAGAGATGTCTGATCCAAACATGACAACGTTGCGGCAATGAGAAGTCAGGGCAGCAAAGATTATGATTACTGAGAAAACTGTCCTCGTTTAATGTTAGTGAAAAGGCCTTGGCTATGTTTTATCACTCTCACATCTGCAATATTTTAAGTTTTAATTTGACTGCCTGGTATGGCAATCTGAGCATTAAAAATAAAAATAAACTCCATAGAATCCTCAATGCTGCTGGTAAAGTCATTGGCAAAAAACAAATCATCCCATTTGGGCAGCTGTTTGAGACAAAAATCCATAAAAAAGCTAAAAAGATTCTAGAAATAAAAAATCACTCTTTGGGTCAGGATTTTTTATTTTACCATCACAAAAGAGATACAAGACACCGATAGCATAGACAAACAGACACAAAAACTCTTTTGTTCCCCTGGCAATCAAATCATTAAATAGAAACAATTTGATATAAACTTTTCACATATAAATTATGAGTGAGTCTGGTGTGAATGTACATTTTGTTTTTTTCTAGTTACAATGTTTTGCTTGATGTAATGCACAAATTGTAAGACAAATTTCCTTACGGACAATAAAGATTATTATTATCAAAGAAAGCTGCTTCTAAAGAATGTATAGATTTTACAGCTATATTTCTGACTAGATTATCACTACTATGTTACAGACATAAACTTATATATTATACATACAGTTCTAGGTATTGTGTGACACACTATTTTGAGGGGAAATTTTGCACTATTTTGACGATGCTGTTTTGTTGCCGCTATTTTGTCATTTGCTATTTTCTCAAATTTGAATTTTAATTTTTTTAATTAGTTTTTTTTTTCCTTTTGAGTGTCTGTTTAATAGCATTATTGACTTTTGAGTGTAGCAGTTTAATGAGTAGAATGATCAACTTTATTGGTTAGATAATAAAGAGTGCTGCGTTGATTAGAAAGTACAGACTGTTTGGATTATAACTATAGTGTGCATTGCATTAGAGAGTAGTGAATGTAGTAGGTTTGAGAGTATACATTATCACATCATTACTTTCAGAGTGCAGAATATTTTAAACTTGAAAAATAAAATCTACTTAAAGATCATGATACTTTGATTTTACTAATCATGATGTCTTTAACAAGCAAGTTTGGCAAGAATATTAAATTGATTACATTTTCTATATAATTTCTATATAAATCAGCCAGGAAAGCCAACGACTAAGCAGAGTTTAAGTCATTGATTAACATGCATAACTAGATTGACATATGAAATACGTATGATGTAATTATCTTTTATTTTGACGTTATGTCTGTAATATATAAGATAAGGTAAAATGTATCTGTTAAAATAACAGTTTAGATTGTTAGAAGTCGTGTTGGTTTGGGGAATTTATTTTGTTACCAACTAAAAAATGTTAAGCAGAATAATAAAGGGAAGCAGAGGAGAGTGGAATATTTGAAATAATCTCAAGTTTGGATTTAACTAACAAGCATGACTCTTCATTTACTGTTCTTGTTGGTAAAGAACTGGCAAATTAATCCAAACTGAAATATGAAATGTTTACACATTGATGGCTCATTTCTTATTTCAACTGATCATTGAATATGTGAATAAAAGTTGGGAAGAAGAGAGAAGGTTGTATCCATGTGATTCTCTCCAATCTCCTTCACTTTGTTGTACTCCCTACTCAACAGACATTAACCTCATTATGACCCGGGGTAAGTGCAACACTTTCCAGTGCTCTATTATACACAGTTTTCTTTCTTTTCTTATATCAATACTGACCATTATAAAATCACAAGTTTCTGTCTTGCCTATTGGACATAATCACTAGCTAAACATCATTTTAGAAAAAAAAGTCTAACAAAGTCTCATTTTAAAACAAAAAAATTTTTTTTTAGAAAAACATTTGTTTTAAAATATTTTAAATATTTTTCCTTTCAATTTCATTTCAATTCTTCCATTTTTTTTTTTACATAAAACTTTGATAACGAATAGTTAACTTAATAGAAAATGCATGAACACTCCTAGTTTACATACATATTTATAGAGAGAGCAACTGCAACATTAACTCTTGTTTATTGTACTAGCACAAAGCACATAACCCTAAAAACACTGTTGAAAATTATTGTGAGATTTAATAAAAATTTAACAAAAAGATTTGAAATTTATGTTTATTAATATTTTGAGTAACTTTTTACTAGTACAAGTCTCTAAATTACGTTTGTTAAAAAGAATAAGATCATAATTTTAATTTTTTGAGTGATTTTTATATGGTTAGTTTTTTGTTTGTATGGGTTGGCATGTTTCAATCCTATGTTTTGTTCAGTTATTTATTTATATTAAATAACCCTTCATTCTATCTTGTGTTTAATCTTACCCTCATAGAGTGTGTGTTAACTTGTTGTGTGTTATAACCTTGAGTGAAAAAAACAAAACAAATACATGATGTGCATTGCTATTGCATATTGTAATTGTTCACTGTTCCCTTGCTGTAATTGTAATGTGCTTGATTAGATTCAAATGATCAAAATATATATATATTCTTCACTTATAATTAACATTAAATGCACTTTTGTTTTTCTTATCATACATACAGAAGTCTTTAACATCTGACAATTTTTTTTTTTTTTTACCAAAGTCTTTTTTATGGGTTTTTTTTTCTACTTCTTTTATTAAAGGTGATGTTTCTAATCAACATATTAACATTGAATACATTTTTGTTAAATTTAAATTTCTGTCTTTTTAAAATATGTTTTTATTTTAAACTTTAACATAATTAAATGATCAGTACTTGTGATCTCAAATCATGCAGCACCTTAACCTATTTAGAGTTATTTTGTAATGCCTGGGGTAATAAATGAATGTAAATGTTCAGCTGTAATTAGATTAATGTCCCCTGCACACACCAGTGCTACTATTTTTTAAAAAAAAAGAGAGAAAGGCATAAACTGTATCATAGTGCAGCCCTATTTTAAATCTGAGATCTTATATGTTGGGGTTTCATCCACATTGAGTTTGAACTCATTACACTTTTCCCTTTTTTTTTTTTTTTTACATGTGCACACATTTTTATTTATTTAGTAATAGCATACTTAGAAATTTTTCAGATTTTGTTTTTAAAGCAACATATTTAATGTTGGGTAAGAAACTTAAAACATAAAGAGAAACATAAACTTTGCATGGTTGAAACCTAAATAAACTCCAGAGTTAAAACATCAAGTTATAATCTGAGGAACTCACTCATGATCTTCTTTTTTTTAAATAGTCATTTACAGCATTTCTGGTTAATCAGAGGCATCCAGATCTGATCAGTGTGGTTTAGATTACAGGCTGGTGGGATAAAATGCAGATATATTATGTTACAAGACAGTATTGATATTTGAGATTTCGGTTTGAATAATCATCTTGTCAGATCAGCTGGATTTGACTATATATCTAAAAACAAAAAAGATAACAATACATGCATGACTGCTCTGAAAATTCTTGTCCCAATGATATCAAAGTAAACATAAAATGTTTTCAGATAAGCAAATGTCCATTCCTTAGATTTTAAAATGATATTCACAGCTGAAATGAAAATTACATGAATAGGGCTCATTCTGTCATGAGAGAAAATAGATGCACTCCTATGCTCTCCAGTCAGTTGCAGTCTCTGTTAGAAAAGTCATAGTTCTTTACACCTTGGGAGCTTTTGATTTTTCCTCAAGGCTAACACTTTTCAAAGCTCCCTGTTTATGAGGAGCATCCTCTTCACCTAACTGTATGAGAACTTTTCTCGGCTTAGTATCTATGCCACATGAGCAGTCTAGGATATGGACTCTTGAGGCTGTACCATTAAGATTGAGTGATTTTTGTTTATAACAACTTTGAAACAACATTACATATATTTAAAATGTGCTTTATTGGTGACTAAAAAACTCAATAATAGTTGTTAATGATTCATCTATATATATTATTCTCTTCATGGCTCAAGAGTTTGGACAAGAAGTAAAGGAAAGATCACTCTTTTATCTCTACAAGTCGGAATAGAGTTACCCTACAAAAAAAAAAGAGGGAGGGGGAGAACACATAGTATTCACCCGGCACAAAATAGCAGGGCCGGACTGTGACCAAGAAGTCATGGAAAGATCACTCTTTTTTATTTCTACCCCACATAGTTTTAGCGGCGAAAAAAAGAGGGGGGAGAGGAGAACAAGTAATCTACTCTGTATTCACCCGTCACTAAATAGCAGGGCCGGACTTAACCATTGTGGGGCTTTATGCGAAACGGAATTCGCGGGGCCCAGTTTGGGAAGGGATACGAATCATAAGTGAAAATTAAGAGTTTATATTAGAAAATACATTCGTCTTTGCATTTTATTCATTCTTTACTACATACAGAATTACTTTATGAGCCTTGCGTGTAGCGAAGTCATACAGTATATCATAAAATATCTATTTCCTACATAGATCACGTTCAATAGCAAGAATTACCAAATGTTTCAATCTATCTACAAAAATTGTTGACCTCAAATAAGTTTGAGGTGGGAGAAGCTTCTTTTGCCAGATTCCAAAATTACGAGATAATGCCATTTTTTTATCGCTCATAGGATAGTCGTTTTCTAAAGATTTCAATAATTTCCGGATATTTCCAGGACTTTTTCGTATATCTTGCAATTTCGGGATCCAGGAGCTCCTGGTAAATTGACACGAGCCTGCAGGAAATCTGTTATAAGTTATAAAATGCTTTAATCTAATAATTTATACACCTAGAATTAGCGCGGATCTTATGAAAGTGCAGGGCCCACTGTGGTGGCATAGGTTACAGTGGTCTAAGGCTGGCCATGCAAAATATCGGCATATGCTATGTCGCCGGTTGACTAGTTATTAAAATTATTATTTTTATGTTTTTGAATAATGAGAAACAAACATAAGAAAAAAAGATGCGGGGATTGATTTGAAAGAAGTGGATACATCAAAAGACGAGCCTGAAAGAAAGAAAGAACGCAAAATGTTTTTGTGTTTTTGAAGATAACTTGAAAATCACCAAAGCCCATCTAATAATCATCGCGCCACGGGGAGCTGATGGTCTGGGGCCCTCAATGTAATCGTGGGCTGTTGGGTGCTCTTAAATCTCAGATTTTAAAAAAATATTTGCTCATTGGGGTTATAAATAAAAAATACATTGAAATTTCTAGATTTATTTTGCTTCTTTTTCTCCTGCTCCAGCTTTTAAACCTCTTGTTCTGTGTTTTACCTATTTTTATTGACTGTGTTTTGATGTGATGGGCTTGAAGTGTTTATTTAGATAAAAATACAATTCCAAAAAACAGATAACATAAGGACTATACATATATAAAGTAAATAAGTGAATAACTTTCTCCTTTTTCTTAATTTAAAAATATCTATACATTGAAGTTTTAGTCTACTCTAGGATATATTACTTTGAACAGACTAATTTTGGCTGCATTTGATTATAGCAAAACAGTAAAATACATTTCTTCATTTACGTTGGTCTTCTAGTATCAAATATTTTTATTGTAGCTCCATTTCACTGTATCATATTCAACTACTATCTGTGAAGATTTTTCCTTCCTGAATGCTTCAATGATTTGCTTTTCACTTTGTTCTACTTCACATCTATATTTGATGAGCAGAAATGTTGACAGTGCAAATATTCTTTGTCTAGTCAATTCTTTGGATGTATTGATGTTGATGTCAATAATTTAGAACTCTTCGGTTCAAAAAATCTACACAAAAATACTTTTTAAAAAAATGTGATTGATAGGGAACTCAAATAATTGGGTTATCCTAGATGTAATTAAACATTTTAGTATGGGTTTTAAATCAAGTAGAGATGTATCAGGTTTTAATTATTACAAATACAAAATAACACTTTAAGTAGTGGTATATGTCAGTGTTAGTGTCTGAAATGAATTTAAAATTACTTTCTTGAATTTTTTTATTAGTTTAATTAGTTTAATTAAGCTAAATATAGATACAAGTTTTCTTGAATTCTAAATGTTTGTGTGTCATCCTAATGTTAGTTTTTTAACTACAAATGCAAGTATGAAGAGCATTGACTGAAAAATCCTTGGGTACAAGTCCAGATTAGTGGATTCAGTAAACCGAAATCTCTCTGAGACATTAAATAGATCACTGTGCTAATCCACCTGTAAATAAATAAATCTGTTTGTCACTTATAATCCTGTCATCAATGTGTCTTTCACTGATATGTGTTAAGACACTTTGTACTTGGAATTGATAGCTCTGTAACAATAGGCCAAGCATTCCTCATTATTTCAGATTGAATTATTTAAACGCAAGAACAAATCTTTGACTATTTTGTAAAGCAATAATTGTTTTAATTTTGTTCCAGAGTATTTCTCACCTGTGTCTGTATTTCCTAATTTTTTTTATTTTATTTATTGCCTCTTTAATTTCAAGGACTAAGTTTTTTTTTCCTTTATACCTCTTTGTGTTTGTATTTCTATGGACTCCAAGGTGTCTCTTTTTACATCCTGCAGTTTTAATCATTTGCTCTTTCAATCTTCAAGCATAATGAAACTTTGGTGTATATATATATATATATATAATTAGTCAGTTTTCTTTTTCTCTGTTTTGGCATAATTGAGCATTAGAAAGAAACCTCTGCAATTCACTTTTGTTTTTTGTTTTTTTGAAGAGAATTTTTAAAGAATGCACTAATGAAATCAGGAAAAGTTTTTACAAATTAAAACTAACATAAATATGCTTCATACTTTACACTAATAATAAAACAAAAAATACCTGCGGAAGCTTTGTATGAATTTTTGGATTGTTTTGTTTATCTTTCTTTTGGTTTTGGCATTTGTAAATGTTCATTTTGTGTCCACTTCATCTGTACATTTGTTTTTGTTGTCTCTTGTTACCAGGTGGTGAAAGAAAGCAATGGTACCGCTATACAGATAATGTGGGGTCACGGAATCATTGGGTCAACAAACTGTTTTCTGAGTTCAGGGAGAATGCTGTGAAACTGCGGAAAGTGGTGGAGTCAGCACAAATGACCTCTTCTTCCTCAGCGCCATCTTCCCTGGCTGCTCAGTCACAGCCTTCATCAAACAGGAACCTCTCCCCTTCCCATACACAGGCCTTAACCAATAACCAAGGTTAGTTCCCTTTGGAAAATTGGACATGTTTCACAATTTTAATAAAATATAGACTCTGGTGATAAAGATGACTTCATAGCTTATGTAGAAAAAAATATATCATGAAATGTCCATGTTCAATTGTATCAAATATACAAACCATAAAACATTAGGGACTAATGAAATCTAAGAAGAAATAGTAAATCTTTCAAAGAGTTCAGTTTGGCCTTTATCTTCAAGTCTGTACACAGTAACTCTTTGTAACAATACATTTGTACACCTCAGAGTCAATTATGAAATATTACCTATAAATTTAGAAAACTTGAAACTGAGAGGGATGGACCATAATCAGAACCATTTCAGGTGAATGAAATGAGAACATTTAGCAATCTTCAGAGAAAACTTGTTATTGATTTCCAATGGTCTTACTACACCAAGTTCTGAATGGAACTGTCACCCCTCAGTAACACATGCTCAGAAAGAAAGTGAAAAACAAAACTTATTAGTACATATTTCTTAAGCAATGCATGAGTTTTGGAACCCAAACTTACACCTTGAATGGGTAAGAAGGAGGGTTAAAAATAAAAGAATAATAAAAAATCTCTCTGAAAGAACATGATGTTAGCAAATACAATACACCTCATTATGGTGGTCAGTGACAGATTTGTTTTTTCAGGGTCAAGGTCAGCGCAGAGCTCTCCATTACATCAGCAGACACATAAAAGTACCAGGTTGTTGGAAAGTTGTTTTGTTGTCAAGGTAACACGCTTTTCTTTTATTGCACATTGAAAACTTTCAAGTGTTTGAGACATTTCACTATTATAGAAATGATCAGGTCATTTTTGGCCACAATAGTTTTATCTTTCAAACAATTTTAATTTATCTGAGATTATAATTACTTCATGTTCAAAATATCAACTATGAGTAATGAAAAATGTTTTTTTTACAAGGCTTATATCAACTAACTCTGGCTCGTAAAAAGTTTGATATCATTATTTCTCCAATGCCCAATCTCAGATCAAGCTGAAATTTTGCACAATTATTTCTTTTACCTGACAAAAAAAGAGTCGATAAAAAAAAATGAGCAATTAGTTAATTAACAATTGGTAATTAATTATTTTGTTTGGAATCTCGTATAAGCTGAATAGACCCCTTTACAGGTCACCGCTTTAAAGTAAGTTTGAACAAACAATAGATAACCATAGAATCTTCTATTTTCATTGCTAAAAGCATGAAATAGCGCTGAGCAAAAACAATTGGTAAAAATATTTCTAATTTCACAGATTTATTGTTGTTGGTTTAGATCTTTTATTAATTTAATTACATGACTGATCCAAATTAATTATTACAGTTATACTTCTTATAAGGTTTGTTTTGTATTTTAAAGTATTTTTTTATTTTGTTATTGTTTTTAAATATTAATAAACCTGGAATAGTCTACACCAATTAAGGGTATTGAATTGGTGTGAGGTATGCCATATTAAATAGTGTTTATTGATTATGAACATAAGAACATACTTAGATAGCAGTCTTGCATTTTTGGGGCTTTTGGGGGAGATATATAAGTAAAGGTCTGTCTTTACATTTCAATTTGATTTGTTTCTGTATGTTATGAGTTGGTCAAAGTTTATTACTGTGTAGTGGGGCTCAGTCAAGGATTGTTACTGCACACTACCACTCAGTCAAGGTTTGTTACTGTCCAGTTTGACTCAGTCAAATTTTGTTATTTCAGATAGAAGACATGACTGTGTACATGGTATCAATGGCAGGCAAGAAAAGGTCAGGCACCAACAAACTTTTGTGTTCAGACAAGCGTCAGCTCCATCTACCTCCAGATATGTCTGTCATCCATGTAGAGTTCACTGACTACTTTTTCCCAGAGGGGCTGGAATATCCAGGTAATTGATGGTCTTGAGTTGAAATAATATGTCACACATTTAATTGTAAGTCATTTCAGAAAATGTTTAATTATAGAGCACTAAAAGGGTAAAATACTAAAATTATATGCTAATTATTTTCTTTGTGAGAGAGGGGGAATCAAAACTGCTTTTTATATTTTTGATTGACTAATTTGCTAAAGGTTCAAGAAGTTATAAACCATTGAAAAAATCTATTAGTTTCACTTCATTTTGATTGATGGCCTCACAGAATATTTTGTAAAATCTATTGTCCTTTTTGACTATTTATTAGTACTCAGCAATTATGTCTGATACTGTTTATATTAATATTTTACAGCATTATGCAAGCAATCCAAAATTTAAGTTCATTTTTCTAGCAAGTGATAAAAAGTTTGACCACTCACTTTTGTTCTTCCATTTTTGCCAAATATTTGTTTAAAATTTTATTATTAAAAAACCGGGGGCCATAAAACTAGATGACCTTCATATCATCTCCCCTGCAGATTGCACGGTCTGAAAGGGGAACTTTTTACTTATTAAATTTTAAAAATATAAAAACAAAAATCAATAAGTGTAAGAAAACAAATTAATCTGAACAAATTCCTGGGATATTTTCTTTCAATCAAATTAATTTAAATCAACTGAAATTAATTACATAAGAAAATAATTTAACGTTCATGTTTTTTTTTTAAAGTCAGTGTAATAATCATTGACATTTTAAATTGTATAACAAAGTGACAGAAGAAAAACTCAAATGGAAAATAAATGTAAAATAATTAATAACTTTAACAGTAATATATTTCAGCTTGACATGCACAATTCAAAAATTTCAATATAATGTTATTAACACACTCACTTGAGTTACTTTTTGAACCTTGAGTCCTACACCGATATATATATCTTGACATTAGTTACATTTACAATCATAGGCAGAAAGCAAAAGTTTAGTTTGCACATTTGTTTATTCCTGGGATTGTAGCAGTCTCTGTGTTGTGGAAATATACAGTCATTTGGTGTTAGATGCTGTACCATTGGGAAAAAAATGTCTAACATTGCTTGTGAGTCTACCAGCCAAGTGATAACTATAATTAGATGTTCCAAATTTGTTTTTTATTAACATCATTATTATTTTATTGTTTTCTTCCCCCAAACGTAACAGTGACCTGTTTTGGCTTTGATCAGCATAAATGAAATTAGTGCTTTTTACTCACTAGTGTCCATTGTGCCTGGTCCTTTGTGAAAGAATATTTGTAAATTTTAACGTCAATTCAATTTGAAAATATGTGCAAACAATCCTTCGTCCAAAGATATACTGATTTAAGTAGTCACACACTGACTTAGACATTGTTAAACTAGATTCCTTCATGTCTGTCACAATCTTAGATTCATGATCTTTTTGTGTACTGTTTAGTATTTTATGTCTCAGTGTTTTCTGGTTGTTCTCATTCTAGTTATCAGCTGTTCAATTACTCCCCTTTGTTTTTTCACAATGTATATTCTGAGTTTGATTGAATGCCATGAACAATGACACATTGTATAGGCTTGCTATTTATGTCATATGATTGTTGTGCTAAAGTGTCAGGCTGGTATTCAGTGACTGGGACATTTTGGATGTCCACCTTGTTGCGGGAAGTATCACAGGACAGGAACTTTCTCCACACTGCATTGATCTTTGTATTCATCAGGGCATAGATGACCGGGTTAGTGGCCGTATGTGACCATGAGATGTAGATGACCATTGTATATAGAAACACTGGTGTCATTTGAACACAAGGATCAATGATGCTCATGATTAGGAATGGGATATAGGTTACGCTGTAGTTAATAAGTATGACAGTGATCATTTTAATAAGTTGAGTGTTGCGAGCTTGACCTCTGAACCTTGTAGAAGCTTCCTTGACTGTGGTCAGTGTTCTTTTCTGTGATTTGAAGTGGACATAGTAGATTGAGGCATAGCAGTAGATGGTCACAAGGGAGATGATGGAGATAAAGATAATGCTTAGAACAGAATGAAAACTGCGCTCACCTTTGATGTTCACCATGGTGCAGTAGCCTCGTTTGGGATCATAGCCAAAATCATCCCAGGCATGCAGCAGTGGCACAGTGTATATGGCCAGGGAGATGGCCCATGGCATGCACACCAGCAAGAAGATGGTAGCAGTCATCTGACAAGGCTCATACTTCACATTATGTTTAATAGCCAGGTACTGGCTGACAGTGATATGCATAAGCAAAATGCATTCTGCTGTAATCACCACATACATCACATAGGCAAAGCCTTGGCAGGCCCCGTCGCCAAACACCCATTGTTTATATAAGTTGCTGGCAGCTATCATGGGCAGTATGAACAAAGTGCTGACCAAATTAGCTATGCAGAGGTCAATTATCATCAGCATTGTACAATTTCGGTACAGCTGGTTCTTAATAATTAAATAAATGGAGACAGAATTCCCCAAAGTGCCAAGAAATCCTAATGCCATCGATGTGGCTACATGGAAAATTCTGAGCTCCTCAGCCATCACAAAAGATTCATTTGTTGAGCACATTTTGAAGATGTCTGGGCCTAAAATGTTGGGGATGTCTGGGCCTGAAATGTTGGTGATGTCTGGGCCTGAAGAAATAAATCAAATTAGATATAAATGCACTTAGCATTTTTAATGATCTTCAATTTTTTATGCCAAATCATAATGAAGATAAAATAAAATGATTTCCTCCAAGTTGAAATATATTTGTTGTAAAATATCTATTTAAAAGAAAGAGAAATAAAGGAACTATGACACTATAAATATGCTTGGAACAAATATATTGAAACTGACAACCTCCTCCAGGCAGGGTGGCAAGTAACAAGAAATGAACTAACCAGACAACAGAGTCACACTAGCAAATGTTTAATTCTTATCCAACAGTGACAATGTCAATTCTTAGTTATCATACTGCACATGTAAGCAAAATACAAGTCTGTTGAAACACACTTACTGACAACAGATTATACTTTTCTTCTTGTTTGTTTGAGTTCAAGCTGATTAGTTATCTTGTACTAGGATTATTTATTGATTTCACTGCAGCTTTTAGTGTTTAATACTGGTTGGTAGACAAAGTATCAAGGAAGACATTTTTAGGGGGGGGGGGGGATTCATTGAATCCAATATATCCTTTGATTTTGTTTGAGCTTGTGTAAATCAACTTAATGATCATCTTTCTTTACTTTCCCTAACAAATAAATGATTGTCTTTTCAACTGTGCTGCTAATTTGTAATATTTTGAGTGCTAGTTTTGTTTTCAAAACATTTCAAATAAACCAGCTTCTCTTTCAATGTTAGCTCTACAAATCTATGTCTTCAACATTAGTGTTCAATTTTACTGGATGCATGGAGAATAGTTTCAATTGCAATTACTATTTATTCTGAATAGTTTCATGGTTAGCAGCTATTTTGGATGGTATCATGACTGTAATGCTACTTTTTTTTACACTTTTAAAAGAAGTCGGTATAGTTTTAATTAAATAAGGCTTCTAGGTCACTTTGTTACTTTTTTTTTTGTTATTTTATTTTAAATTGTTTTAACTCCATCTTCACAGAAAACCAGTTGTTTTTTTTTAATGGAAAGTTAAATTGCTGCAGGGAATTCATCTGTCCCTAGTGGCTATAAAATAGTGTTGCTGACAGCAAACACAGTACTGATTCTATTTCAATTCTCTCCCTTTCCACCTGTCTGTCATTCAAAGTAATCAAGTTTTAGAAATTAACTCAGCTGCCTACAATGATTACTTCTTAGACAGAGGCAGGTGTTTGCTTGTATAGGTTTCACCCAATGAAATTTTTTAAAAATATTTTTGTTTCAATAATGAGTAAGTAAAACATCTTTTAAGTTTGTGGGGCATGTGACGTTTACATGGGTAATAGTTTGTAAGGGGATAGTGTGGCCAGCACAAGTACCTTTATTTTTTTCATAAAATGATAGGTGCCTATCAGAATTGAGATCATGATTGTCTTTATTTTTACATTTACATTTCTGGCTCAAACCCAGGATCCTAAAAAAAAATGTGTCTTTACTTTGTTTTCAAATAAAACATGGTAATATTAAGAAACAGGAGTATTTTAAAATTGTAGCCAAATATTATATTTAACAAGTTAACTTACCTACATAAATGTCATATATGATAGTATCTTCCGTAAAGGAATATTTTCTGCAGACTATCCAGTTAGAAAATATTTTATCTTCATCAGAGATGCTCTGCTATTCATCCAAAGCAAAAACACCATAACTAATTATAGTGGTTGCTGCCCCTTGCTAGCTCCACTAGTTACCCTTGGCATCTAATGATTTATTTATGAGTGCTCTCCCTCATTATCAGATAGTTTACTTTTCCTTTTTTTTTTTTTTAAATTGTGCAATGTTGGGTATACTATTACATACAGATGTGGGTAAGAATAGAAATATGTTGTGTGTCCTCCAAGTTCCCTCCCTACTTCTGCCACAACTCCCTCTATCTCATCCAACTTCCCCATTCACATCCAATGTGTTGTGGGCTCAAGTAAGGATCAGGAAGTGAGCCTATAAATGTGTAATCAATAGTTTAACTAGGGGAGACAAATATTATGTGTGTGTATTTTGTCAAATGGGATGATGGCTCCTGCATTACTGTCTCAAAATGCAGAACTCACTGTATCTATGAAGAAAAACACATTGAGATCTCATGGGTTTGAGATTATTACATATCAATAGAAGCAAATCAAAAAATTGTGGCTAGTGGTTATGGAACATGGAATTGAATTGTTCAGCACATTGTCATCTCATTTCTGCCTGTGGTCATGTCTGGGGCGTAAGCCACCAACCAGCTTGGCATCTAAGTTTTGGGCGAGTCTCTCCAACTGTCCACAAGTCCATAGATTATAATTAAGATAACTTAAGATTTTAATATTGTCTTAATATTATTAAGATTTTAATATTGTCTTAATATTATGCGTGATGGATGGAATCTATTCAAGTTAAAGTTCACCACTATTTATAAATAGCTTAGTGGACTAACCTAGAGACAATCTCCATAATCCCATCCTGAGGCTACTAAACATTTTGAGAAAACAATTTGATCTAAGATGTATAGTGTTCAATATTGACATATATGCAATGAATAGGTTCATGTTGTAAACAGTTCTTTGTAGTTATTTTTTTTTTTACAAATTGCATAATATAGCTTTGTATTTCTTAAATTGTTTTATAGTTTTATGACTATTGACAATAACCTGTCTCCAAAGGGATGTGATACAAACAAAATGTATAAAAATAATTATGCTCATGTTTCAATCAACTATTTCAGTATCAACATCTTCCTGTTCAAATCAAATAGGGACATTAATAAGTCACTGGCTCTGATTGTTTTATGTCTCAGTCATGTCACCCTAGTTCATTTTTTGAAGTCATGATATAATTAGATCTACCCCCATCCCACCTTCTTTCCCAAAACAAACAGACTAACCACCCTCCATTTCAAGTTATTTGGTTTGATTTTTATTACCTCCCTTATCTCCATCTTGTTGAACTAGATTTTATTAATTCCCCTCTCTGGGTTATCAGCTCTTATGTCCTGGCGTCTGCTTCTTGCAACATTTGTTTTGTTTTCTTTCTGTTTTGTTGTTTTGTTTTGTTTTCATTTTAGACTAATAGAACAACTTGAAACACATTTTGTATGCTCTCTTTTTGTCCTATAAGGATAATATTAATTTTTAAAACAGCTTACAGAAAGCAAATTAATATCATATATTAAAGTTTTCTCCCCCTGCCTCTCCCTGTAGAATTATGTGACATATTTATTTGAATGCATTCCTCATTGAGTAACATGACTCTTGTAGCACCAAAAATTGTAATTAAAATTGCTTACAAGCACATCCTATTACAAAAATAAAAGAGGTCAGTATTTCTACATACTAACATTAAAAAAAAATATATATATATATATATATCATACTTTTATTTATATAGGCCTACAAACATTTTTTTTTAAATCACATTTCTTTGAAATCATTCTGTAGTACTCTAAAGAGTTGGAGTTTTAATATTTTTGTTCCCATCATATGTAACTTAAGTGATACTTTTGTTTTGTCAGTTCCACATGCCAACATGTATGTCCTGGTCAACCCTGTACGTTTAACTCTGGACTTCCTCACCTTGTTGTGGTCAAATGTTTTTCTACTGACACTGACCAATTCACTTGTAGGTACTTTTGTTTTTTGATATTGCATTTTTTAATTCATAATGGATATGGTATAGGTCCTGTACACATGGACCAGAAAACTTCATCAAGTAGACTTATTTAAAGAAAATATGTATTAAAATGACTAGTTGACCATTTGAATAAATTGTTCACACATGGCAATTTGATTGCCCTATTTAGGAAGTATGAATTTCTATTCTATGAAAAGTGAACATGAATTATTTTGAATTTGTTGGATCCATTGCAAAGCAATTTTTTTTTTTACAATTTAGAAGCTGAGGCACTTTCCCTAGAGACAATTTGGGAGCCAGGGCTCAATAAGTTTTGGAAACCATTAAGTTTGAGTGATATTCCTGTTCAAATCATTAGCTAGTAAATATTTTTGTTATCCAAGAGCTAGTTTTGGGAACAAACCCAGTAGTAGAGTCAATGATGGCATGCTGATTTTCTGTTGATTAATCCATCAAATTTTTTTTACTAATGTTGGATCCTCTTTCCACCAAGGATTTGGACTCCAATGAGCAGAAGCCATCAGAGCATGTGGACATCAAGATAGAGATGCTGATGCCTAGGGTAAGTTAATAAATATAGTCCATGAAGAGGTAAATATGTGTAGTCTTGTATAGGTGTCAGAAGTTAGTATGTGTAATCATGTATTTTGATCAGAAGGTAATAGGTAGCTCAGAACCTTATATAAAGAGGTCAGTTTTGTTTAGACCATTGTTTCCCAAACTTTTTCCTCAACAGAACACTTCATACATTCTGATTATTTAACGGAACACTTTGCTTATACTTTAGAGAGATTTATTCATGTGGTGGCCTACTAGTTAATTATTTCAGTAGTTTGTGGAACACTTATTCAGACCTCAGTGTTCCGCGGTTTGGGAAACACTGGTTTAGACTATTCTTTTATGGAATGTAATTCCTGACAAACCCTTGTACGAACTTGAGAACAAATGACATTATCACTCTGTACTACCAACTCAAATAATGTTAATGCACTTTTTAGGAAATATAGCTGTTAAATAAATCAGGTGGTAAATTATCTAACAAAACAAAAAAAAACACAGTATCCATAATTCCTTTTTTTTAAGCTTTAAAATCAAAAATTAAGTTTTTCTCTCCTCATTTATAAATTTATTTTAAAATGTTTCTTGTATCATGATACAAAATGTATAGGGGTCATTTTTATTTCTGAATCTTTTAGACCAAAAACATATATTTTTTTCTATTTAAAAACTTTTTTTTTTGTGTGGAAATTATTGATTTATTATTTTATACCCTAATTTCTGCTCTTTTCTGTAAATCTAGGTCATTGTTCCAGCGGAGGAGAAAGTTGAAGGTCAGCCTGACAGACCAGAGGCAGTCCAAATTCAGATCTCAAAGCTGGTAGTTAGCAATCTTCGCACAGAAGAAAAGATGAGCCGAGAGGACTTGAAGAAGCTACTAGATGAGTACAAAGTGGCTCGACTCTTTTCTCAGACAGACTTCCCCAACGAGGACGGAGAAGATACATACCAGAGGCTTATCCCTTCTATGTTTTTGGAACATGCTTTAGGCTTGGATGATCCATACATTGACAGAGGTTTGATATCTTAAATATTATTGCTTAAGGAACAAAGCATCTTTGCAACAAAATTCCACATTCTACATTCTGTCTAGTGCTTATCTTCCATTGTTGTTGTTTTTTGTTTAAAAAAAGCTTATATTAATTCAGAGATGCAGTGGCTGAGCGGTAAAGTGCTTGCTTTCGAACCGGGGATCCTGGGTTCTAATCCTAATGATGTTACTCCTGTGAAGATATAAATAACTGGCTTCTGATCTTCACTTTGAAGAGCCAAAAAGATTCAGGGTTTAACTAGTTTGAACCTATTGTGCCTTGTTTTGCAATGGCTCTGAGTTTCTTGTCTTTTTTCTCTGCTGTCAGTTACCCCTTTTGCCTAATGTCCTCTGAAACATCATGGGCTGATTGTTCACAATCATAGGTGTCAATTCTGCTTTCCTTGAGAGAAATCTTAGGGTATCTTTATATCTTTTGAGAATGTCTTCCATTACTCATGGTCATTTAGGAAGTTACACTTTCAAACATATGGACAACATATCCAGCCCATCATAGCTGGGACCTATTGTATATTGGCATCATTACTGTCCATGTATGCTATATGTAGAGGTCAAATAGCTGTTCATGCCAACTCAGTTGGTTTCTAGTTAAAAGGCTGCCTAGGTAGAAAGCTTTTTGATGTGTCAGTAATATGAAGACTAACACACTGAGGAATATAACAGAGAGAATCAGCTTTTTGATGTGTCAGTAATATGAAGACTTAACACACTGAGGTAGTGAAGAACTAGAACTGTTAAGATAGTCACACAAAAGTTTTAAGATCCATCTGATCACTTAACTGTAGACATTCAAACAATTTGCTGATTGACTTCCCAGCTTCTCTCCCCACTTTTCTGACTTTACATCTGTGAGAAATAGTTTCCTATGTAAGACAGAAGAATGTTGAATCTTGTTGGATTATTATTCATTTCTGTTTGTCTTTTATTTTTTATTTCAGCTGTTCACATTTTGTTGAATCAAGTGACTCAGAAGTCTCCAACTGATTCTCACCTTCACCTTCCTCTCAGCCTCCCTTCACATTGCCTCAGCTGTAACAGTCTGAAACAAATGGCCGCCTCTGACATCTGGTCAGCCGCAGCCGATCAGGTCTGGCTGGAATTCCTGGGTGTTCAGAACAACAAAAACCGTCCGGCTCCATTTGTAGAAGCCATGCCTGTGACTGTCTGGATGTGTTCAGCCCCATGTAGTGCTTCTCATTCTCAAAAGTCATCTACGACCAGGCCGAGTCAAGTCAGTGGTCAAAGCTCAGAGTTCACCACTAAAGTAAATGCCGATATCAACTGTGTAACTTTTCAGAATGGAGGCTTGGGTCACATAATGAATAAAGAAACCAGCAACCATAGAGACATTGAAATTAACAGCGGCAAGAGCTTTCAACACCAAAAACATGAGCGCAGTTCTGAGATAGGTTACGATAACAGAGACAGTAGGTATCAAGATCATGACGGGAACAGTGTTTCTCATTCAGGCAGAGAGGATGACAAAAGGCCGACTCGTCTTCCACTTTCAGGGGGAGCAAGCACCCCTCGGCTAAGTAAAAAATTATCCAGGACAGATTCCTTACATGATAGCAACACTGTGATAGACTCAAGCTCCAAATCTAATTTAGATGACATCCAGTCTGACTCTGGAGATCGCAGCTCAAATCAGCAGCCATTTTCAGAACAGTATTCAGAAAGTCATTGTCAAGCTCATCACAGGAGAGATAAACAGTATCACCGGGAAGACTCACGCTCCAGTTCCAGCCCTCCACTGGACCAATCAGAAAGAAGCAGCAGAAGAAGAGCTGAATCTAGAGAAAGGCGGTCAGCAGATAGGCACATGAGGCACAGCAGCAGCTCCAGCATTGAAAGAAGTCACAGGGGTCATGACATTGAAGGAAGGTCGAGTGCAGAGGGTCAGATTTCTGACTCCCACAGGGCCAATAGCAGAGATGTTATGAGGAAAGAAGAATTTTATCACAATGAAGAAAAAGTTAGAAGTGGGGAAATGGAAACCTCCCATTCATATCCGAAAAACCGTCACAGCAGCAACAGTAGCTCAGAGAGGGCATCAGCTGGATCCAGTAGGTCCAGAGAGAGAAGAAATTTGTATGAAATTCAGACTGATGAGGTAGACAAGAAGTTGCCTAAAGATTTGAGGGAGGATAGAGCTTCTCCAAGAGATGAGTTCCACCAAAGATCTCATCGAGATATCTATGGCAGGAGAGCAGCCAGAGATGGAAGCAGGGAGTCTGATAAGAGATACCCTGCACTAGACAGCCATGTTTTTGAACGGTCCACTGGTCGACCTAATAAACGAGAGATGGATGGAATGCCTCTGAGCAGGAAAGGATTTTCAAGAGATCGTGATGGGGGTACAAGCGACGACATGTCTGATACACACACACGGAGGCACCGTTCACACAGCAGAGGTGGAGATACAGATAGTATGACATCAAGACTAGAAAGAAATGAAGACGGGGACAGTTATCGACCAAGGTGCACACCTGATGATCAAGAATACAGGTCAAGGCTGGGTGAGCACCTTCACTCAAAGCATTCTGATGCAGACTGTGATAACGACAGGTTCAGTCCGACATCTCTTAGTTCCCTAGACACCATCAGCAGGGAAAATAGTCAGGGTGTTGTAATCAGTGAAAACAGGGCCGGTGGGGGGGAGAGTCATACAGTCACTAATGCTGAGCCACCTGAGGACAAAGCCTGGGCAAGGATCAACCAGAGGTCACCCCCCGATGGCTGCAAGTCGCAGGATGATGTGTGCTCTGGTGACAGATCTGGCAAAGGTCAAATGACACCTAACAGGAAGACGTGCATCTTGACTAAAGTGCAGGGCAAAGTAAGAGCACAACTCAACCACTTTCAATATCTGTTCTTGCTCAGGCTCTCAGAGTCATTTACTGCATTCCAGAATGATCTCTCAGCTGATCTGGAGGCCTTGGAAGCCAAAGCATTCAGGAAGAGAAAGCTTCCAAAAGTGCCTCCACAGCCCCCTTCTGTGACTGTCATTCCCCTTATGCTCGGTGAACTGGAGTTTGCAGTGGTCTGTCCTTATCAGATGCACCAAAGGACATTCTCTGATGATTTCAGCCTGGTCTCCCCTTTCCTACTTGGGTTCTCCACAGGACAGGATGCTGTGTTTGGTGATGATGGAGATGGGACATGTTTCCCTCAACTTGTGGACAGTAGTAAAGGTAAGTCATCATTCCTAACAGTTCATTTTATTGTCTTCATGAAAGTTGACTTTAAATTGATAGTTTTAAGTGCACAACTACTTTTTGTAAAGTTTATCAGGCAGGAGAGAACTTTTCCTACAATAGTTAAATGCCATTCTTGTCTTTTTTACTCTTGCATAACTCCCTGTAACAACAACCAATTCCATAGTTGTGAGACTGCCTTCATTTCAATGATTCAAAGTTATACACTTTTTCCTTACAACATTTGAGATATGATTAGCAGTTTTTTTGTTGTTCATGTTTAGGATATTTGTTCAGAATTGAAGATTATTACATCCTACACAAATCAAGAGAGAAAACTAAACTCATTCCTTTTACGATGTCTCCGAAGGATCTTGAAAATCACATGGAAAGAAAAAGTGTGCAATACTGAGATCCTTGTGCGAACAGGCATTCCCAGCATCTTTACAGTCCTCAGAAAATGCCACCTGCGCTGGCTTGGACATGTTGTCAGATGGAGGACAACACCCCTCCACCCCACCCCCTCCACACTCCCACCCCCACCCTGAAAGTCATTATCTACAGACAACTTACATCTGGCTCTAGAAAAACTGGTCGCCCCCACCTCCGTTACATGGATGTAATAAAACAGGGCCTCAAATCAGATAATATTGATACTGACCATTGGGAAGACATTACTCTAGACCGCACTAGATGGAGAGAGACAGTGACCAAGAAAGCTATGGACAGCGAAAAAACATGGGCCTCAGCTCTGGAAGAAAAGCGTACCATGCGAAAAATGGCCAGCTCCTCTACCTACCACCTAAGCGAAAGCCACCTTAACCTGCAATATTTGTGGACAGGAGTGTCTTTCCAAAATAGGGCTCCACATCCACGTGAAAAAATGTTCGAGATGAACCATAGTTGCTCTATGACTGAAGGAGGCCAACTAACATCCTATCAAAAACCTCCCTCATGATGACCGGGAATGGCGTTCTAGCCTGTAACTATCAAGACAACAGAACAGATTGCATACCACAGGCAGCCCTGCTGACAGTACAACAGTGTGTTTTTACACATGTTTTTTAAACCATATCAAATCTGAATTTTCTACTTTATTGATAAATCAAACTACAAATATCAGACAAAAAAAAAATATTTTTTTAAATATTTTTTTCCTAACTGTATTTGAAATGTTTCCTTTTTAATTTGATTATAGCTTATTAAAGGATTTTTCTCTAGCATTTTTTTAAACTGCTTCCTGTAGAGTTGTCCTTTTTTTAGATAGACCATTATCCCATTGAGGTATCCATGTTTCATTAAATGTTTCCTAGTTTCCAATGTTTTACTCTAAAAATAAATTTCCAGGCCAAAGAAGTAAAGATGACTCTGCCCTCAAGCCCTTCCAGTCCTCCATAAGTTTTAAGTCTAGTTCTAGCAGCCAGTTAGAAAATGTAACCCACCTTGGGCCACCTTCCGATCTGAACCAACGTAATCGAGCCTTCACTTCTGGCAGCACTGCACATGTTCCTCCCAGTAGCGTCATAGTTCCTGTGGTTATTGCTCCTACCTCTCTCAACTCCACAGATATAATGTCCCAGTCTCTCAACTCTATTGGCAAGGACTCTGGGATAGGTAAGTTAACTAATTTATTAAAATGGTATAAGTTAACTGTTTCTTATTTAGCTGGAATACTTAAGTTAACTGATATTGGTAAGTTAACTGTTTCTTGTTTAACTGGAATTGGTAAATTAACTGATAGGTGCAAGTAAATTAACTTAACTAAAACTGAGAAAAACAGTTTTTCTTTATCTGTCTTGATTAGTATCCATTATTTGTATGATAGATAGATGTAAGTATATAAACATTTGTACTTTAAAAACAAAACATATATTGTTGTACCTATAAAGTAATGTATAAAATGCAAAAAAAAAAAAAAAATTTTTTAATTCTGCAAATCCAGTGTTCAGTTCTTTGAAGTATTTACTTAAGGTTCAGAATTGATTACAATTGTGAAATAAACTATAAGATCTAGAACTAAACATATTTTTGTTTTAGTTAGTCATGAGAATAGAGAAGTATTGATTGAAGCTTTCAGTTACTTGGTCTAGTTGAATAAGTAGACACTTGTGTAAAATTGGGGCAGTCAGATGTTTTTGAGATAAATCATTGATAGTTACATTTACAGTAAATATCATGTACAACTACCAGTACAAGAAATAGTTCACAAATGATGAAGAAGAGACTTATCTACAATGTGCTCATGATCTTATTACTTTTTGGTAACTGTAGGTATAGACAGAAAGCCACAAAGACAGCAGCACTCTAAAGGTGGAAGCTCAGCTGGCTCCTCTCGTGGCGGCACCACAGACATGAAGAAGGCCTTCACCTCCGCCTTCTCTAGCCTGACTGACAAGCTGAAGCACAAGATGGAGAGCCTGGATGATAGCCACAGCATTGGAGATGATGCCGAGACTTTGTCTATCCGCACGGACACCTCAGATGATGACTTTGAACACATGTCACTGGATGATGTAGAGGAGGTGCCAGCATTTTATCATGACCCCCCACCACCTGAGATGACCCCAGTAGGAGGAGATAACTACAGTGACATTGGTGATATCGGGGACTCTGTCAGCATGTACGCTGAGAGCTCAACAACTAAAGGAAAAGAAATGGTCAGTTTGTTAGAGATTTCACGATAACATTACTTTATTGACTTTATTATGTCTAGCGCTTCTCAGAATGAAAGAATCTTTTCTTCTTTGCTATATCTTGTTTGAGCACCAGGCAATTTATCACACTGACAAGCTATTTTTTTATTTCAGGATTAGAGATTTTAAGATTGATTTATTTATACAATTATTCTTCAACTGGACTATTCACAAAATATTCTGCTCATACTTCAACAGGTATATGTAGTTCTGTTTAAACTTGACCACACTGAAATCATCATAGAAAACAAAAGCAATGAGAATTTGACCAAAGCCCAGGTGGCAAAACTTGGTTCTCTACAGTTGGGCAATATTTCCTATGAAGACTTTCAGGCCAGGTTCTCAACTGGAAAAGGTAACTAGTTTCACAGGACTGATTTAAATGTGTGGAATGATGGCCTTTGAACTAATTTAAAAAAAAAATTAACAGTATAAGATAATTGGGAAGTGGTATTATCAAAATTCTGGTTACACCATCAAGTAATAAGGTCAACTTATGCATATCACATAGCACTTGCCCCTGAGAGAAATACTAATGCAATCAAATACTGAGTTATAGCATTTTTCTTTTTCAAATAATTACTAGCTATCATTTTTAGAATTGTATGCATTCAAGGCATTCAAGATCAATGAAAAGCTTTGAAGGAAATACCTGTTCTTACACTCTATAGCTTTTGTCTTGTGATGAGTATTTGTAGTAAGGAGGAGTATCCTTACCTATCAAATTATGTGTCAAGGCCAACAAGAGGTTCTCGAGTCTACTGATCATCTGCTGTACTGGGATAGGCCTTTTTTGACTGACAAAACAGTAGATTTTAATTGCCCTGATCTGCTGTTCATTGATTAAAAAAAATTGCTACCATTATTAACATCACTGTATTATTAGCTGCCCTCGAAAGGGGAAAAGATGCTATTAGTTTTGTGTGGTCTGTCTGTCCGTCCGTCCCATTTAGATCTCATAAGCTAGAAAAGGTAGTGAAAATCCGACATCATAATATTTGAGACCATTCAAAGTTCAACGGGTACTTTTTTCTTTTCTGAAAGCGAAAAATCTAATCTTTAAAATCAATTATGCAAGCAGTTTTTTCATAAAAATACACCATTTTTACAACTATTCTTTATTAATAGTATCAAACACGGAGGCTTTTTAGTAAGGGAGATGACTCTTTACCATTTTTTTAACACATTTAGGCAAATGGTATTAGATTTTTTGTCCAAAAAAAAAATTATTTTACAGTTGTATTGCTAAGTTATTTAAGTTCTGTCATACTAACTACTACAATTACCAAAAAATTGTAAATTTTTTTTTTAAAGAGAAAAAATCTATTTAGTATGCATATAAGTGGAACATAATTTAAAACAACAATTAATAAGTAGTTTTTCATATTATTGCGTGAAATTGCAGAACTATATAAATGACATGGAAAACTAAACTAAAGGAATTTTTTTTTTTAGATATTCATTATAAGACATCAGTTAGGCCAGGTTCACATCTAATCCCATGGTCTGCTGGACCGTTGGGGCACCACACAGGATCTGTCAACCTTCTTTCTCCATTCTTCTCTGTCATTAGCCTTTGACAGAATTTCATTCTGATATTGAAACCTGCCTTTTTACCTGCCTGGGTGGACCACTTCTGATAGAATTTAATTCTGATATTCTTCTGAAAATATTGAAACCTACCTGGGTGGACCACTTAGGGGGCTGATATTGAGTTTGTGTTTCCACACAAACTGTCTTTGTAACTTTGTTATTATTATTTTCTTTTTTTTTTAAACAGTTACCTAGATTGTGGATAAACTGTCAATGTTTTTTTTTTTTCATTTGCTGTAGGTTATATCCAGGAGGACATTTCTGAAGCACCTGCACATCGTTACCCCATCAAAGTCAAAGTCTGTAAGCCCAATCCAGATCCAAACTTGTCCACCTGTGATCCAGGTCGTATGTTTATCCAGGCTCATGACCTGAGCCTGCAGTTCAAGATGTCAGGGTTGATTTGCTTGTCAGATTTCTCTGAAGATGAAAAGCTGCCAGAGGCTCTGCCAATATCTGTGGAAGTCAGGGATTTGTTGTTGGTGCTGGAGGTAGGACATGTCAGTGTGGGGTCATTTTTCATTGGAGAAAGTAGCTAAATGAAAATACTTTTCAGTCCCTTGACACTATTTATAGCAAAATGGTTTTTAACATGATAGTAACTGGCTTATGGAGACAGATTAACTTGAATTTATAGAAAGCTATTTACTCAACAAAAAAACATTTTGTACTTTATAAGTCTGTGACTAAGCATCTGTCTGTTATCTTCTACAGGAAGACAGACCACCAGCCAATGTGACTTCCCCAGGATCACTTCCTGTCAACTTGCATATCAAGCAGTTGTCAATAGAGCGTGGAAAAGATGGCATATTTTATATAGCTGGTGAGTTGTAATGGATTTCAGCTCACTAAGCTGGCTTTAGTTATTTGAAATTGGGCTTCAAGTTGTCTGAATAAAAATGTTGTTTTTTTCTTGTGATGTTGCTGGTGGATGCAGAGGATCTCAATAAGACTTCTCTTTTGCATTGGATCATGAGTTGGGGTTTTTCTTTAATGAATTGATTTACATCATTAAATTCCCCCTTTCAGACCATGCAGTCTATAGGGCAGATGATGTAAATGTCATCTGTTTCTGTGGCCCTCGGTTAACAAGGTTGTCATGTGGCCCGCACACACAGGACAACCGCCTTAACGTTTTTCCAACTAATGTCAGGTATCCATTTGAGAGCTGGGTGAACTCAGAGGTGCCCTAAAGATCTCGAAATTAAAAATCCCTGCCTTCACCAAGATTCGAACTTGGAACCCTCTGGTTCGAAGCCAAGCAATTTAACATTCAGCCACCTCTTCTCCGATTTACATAATTGCATGTGTAATTTAATCAGAAGTAGGCTCTAATTACTCATTTCTCATTTGTAATCAGCTTTTTAAAACAAAGATAGGACTTCAGCATCCATGTTCATAAAGAAACGGTTATTATTATTTTTTAATACGTAGACATAAAGAATCAAGAAATTCAAAAGGCGGAGGACAGAAATTAATATTTTTATGTGGAAGAACTATAAACCTAAATGGTTCATCACTTGTGTCTTTTTGCTGCTGAATTTAAGGAAGTTGTATATAAAAAAGAACTATGTACCAGTATGTTCCGCCACTGAATTAGAATGACATATTTAGTGTTCTTTTAGTAAGGAAGTAAAGAACTATGTTCTGTTACTGAAATAGAATGACATATCTAATGTCTTTTTGTTTCTTGCAGGTGTACCTAGCAGCTCTTCCTTCATATATAACCCCTTGCCTGCTTCTCAAGCACCTCCTCCTCCATCAGTACCCAAACCTGTGTTTACCAACGCTGTCACCTCCCCCATCCTGAGCCCTGATGGCACCATGTCGCTACTGATGGCCAGCCAGAATGAAACAGTCCTGCTGCGGCGGCAGCTAGAGGAGGTGAGAAGAGCAAACCGTCTTTATGAGCACCAAATACTGCAGTGGAGGGACATACAGGACAAAATGTCTGGTGTTGGTGGGAGGTCAGCCATGGGGAGAGGAGGCATACCCATTGGAATGGGACGAAAGAGACCCAGCTTTACTGCTGACTCTCTCTCTAGCAGCCCTTCGTCCCAGTCTGATCGTGTGAGGCTGTCCAGAGATGATGTGGACCCAACGAAGGATGAATTGGAGCGGGAAAATCGTCAATTGATCGAACAAGTAGCCAGGCTGGAAGACGACTTATTGACTGCTTCTAAAGAGAAGGAGTCTTTGCTGCAGACCCTGCAGCTTCTACAGGATGAACTTTTAGCTTCTGAACGCAAACAAAGATCAAAGTCCAAAGTTTAGCTGTAACATCTGAACACATCATGTATTGTACCTCAGCATCATGTAGTTCATTGGACATATATAATATCAAAACCTTCTTTCTTGACTAATAATTAATGCTATTCACATGGATCCATCACTACACACCTAGAGCAAAATTTCAAATATTGACTTGTATTATACAAGCACATATCAAAGCTGTATCATAAATTTTGTGACTCCATAACAGTTCTAAATGGCAACCATTAGTGTTGAAAAAATCTGGTTTTATGGTATTTAAAGAATATAATTTATGTGTGTGTGTATGTTACCAGTCTGAGTTCCCCTGTGTAATTTCCTGACATGAGAGGAGAACTTAGACTACTTGTGGGGATTCCCTCCCATATCTGTGATTTGTTTTTTTATTGTTGCTTTATATACACATTTCTTTCAATCTTCTCATATGCTGGCCAAAAAAAAAAATTGTGACTCTATATTTATTTGTAATCTTTTTTTTTTATTAGCATTTTACTGATGACAGAAATTGTATTTACCTATCTGCATTGTTCTGTACCATACTCAATATTGTATCATCAATGAATTCCACAATTATTTTATTGTACATATTTTTTAAATAAAAATAATTTATCAGAGACATATTGACTCTAATACATGTGACTGTGTGACTTATATAACCATGGGCTATGTCCTTTTTTTTCATTCAAGCAGGTGCTGTCAATTTTTAATAAAGCATAATATAGTTTGTGATCATTTCAATACTTAGCAATATCCTTATTTGTACCTATTATAAGACAGTGCAGTATGGTTTCAACAATATAGCAATGTGCGCAGAATAGCTACTTTGGTAAATCCAAAGTTAAAAGGACAAAAATATTTATAGATTGTTTTTGCTATATAACAGACTGTGGATCAGACAAGACTTGTAGTTCTTATGTGTAACACAAAATTGACACAATTTTATGCATATTAAATAAAAACGCATGAATTGGGACTTAATCCACCACTCTCAGCAGTGTGATAAGGGGTTTGAAAGTTGTATAAGCATTATTTAGTTCCTTTATAAAATTACACTTGTAGAAACTTAATTGCATTTAGTGAAAGCTATACTTTAGACATCCTCTGACAAAATGTCTTTTGCAAAACTCTTTAAATTTGAGCAGTCTATATATTCATTTTCTTGGCCAAAAATTTTTATGTCAAATTACTTAATTATTTCTTTGTTGAAGATTTGAAATATATATATATATTATATAGATTATAGGGCAGATGATGTAAAAGTCAACTGTTTTTTGGCCAATGGTTAACAAGGGTTTCATGTGACCAGCACAATGACCAACCGCCTTTACTTTCCTCAGGTACCTAAAAGAGTTGGATGGACTGAGAGGTCTCCTAAAAATCCCACAGTTCAAAATCCTGTCTTTACCAAGATTTGAACCTGGGCCCCTTGGTTCGGAAGCCAAACACTTTGTCGAGTATGGCTTATTTAAAAAAAAAAAAAGCTAATTCCGCATGCTTTATTACTTAATGATATAGACCTCAAGAAAAGCAGAAAATTGTTCTATTAGAAGCATTGATAACCATCTTTGGCCTGAGTGACTTAGCCAGTCCATACTGCATTTTGTCTATTTGATTTCATGTGCCAACTTCACATACCTATGTAAATTCATCTACATTTCAATATTCTCTGGGTGAACAAAGATTTGTGCCTGATTACTGAGGCTTTTTTTTTTTTTATTTTGTATGTTAATTATGTCTTCTCTTGATTCCTCCACTTAGCAATATGCTCAAAATATCCTTGTACTACTTGTACTGTTACAAGAAATATGTTTGATTAAACATAGAGCTGACATCAGTCTTTAAAGAAAGAGGCTATGCCTACTAAGTTAGATCTGACTCCAGTACTTTTCAAAGTTCTACTTTACCACGACTCATTATGCCCCCTCACCACCTCTGTTTCCTTCATCTTATGATAGTTCACTGAATAGCTGATCAAACTTATTGGATTGAATGGTCTGTGCTCAACCTTTTTTTATAATTGATAGCCTCAAGAATATTTTGTTATGTTTGTATTGTTTTAATGAAGAATTAGCTTTCATTGGAACAGATCTCCTTTCTCCCTAAACAATTAATACAAACTTTGCTCAAGTAACAGTTCAGAATTACAAAGTGTGTACATGAATGAAGCTGTAATCCATTAGCAATGAATACATCTATTTATTGTGTATTGTACTATCAAGTTTAGTATTTTATACTGGTACCATGAAATCAAGAAATTTACATAACAAGATGTAATGTTTCTTGAGTGCTTAAAAGTAACTAGCCCTCTCCCAGGAAAAGGCACTTTGAACCAGAAGGCATATAGTTAGCTAGACTAACATGGAAATGACTCATATATGAAAAACACAGGTACATTTTAAGGGATTATACCACTATATTAATTTTAGTTCTTGTGTCTAGTAGGTTATCATTTAGTTAAGATTGTCAAATGGATTCATTGGAAAAATGCAAAGTTTACAGATTTAATTTCTAAGAACAACTGATTTCACATATATTGTCATATATATTTTGATCCAATGGGACACACAGATCTGTGCACCAAGAAAACATGGTATCACATGAATCAAACATTTATTGAGAAAATAAAATATTTTCTTGTCACTTTGTTTGATATTGACATTTTGTTGTTCTACCTTAATGCTAACTGTTCATAGCAAACTGTCTGCCTATATTTCTTATTATTAGTTGGTTACATACACTATAGTACTCGTCAATCTTGTTTCAGGGTTTAGTACACACTCCATATAAAACAAAACAATAACACTTGGTTTTGTAAACTCACCTATTTCACTTGATTTGGCCCCAGGTTATATATTGTTTGACTATGGACCCCTCCCATTTGTTTTCTCATTTATCTGTATAACAATATAATGGATCCCATCTGTTTGTTTTCTTGATATGTATAACAATATATAATGATATAAATTGAAACACTTCCCTATACATAAGCTTGAATAGAACCAGCCTTTAAATTTGAGTATCACTTCTCTCTCCCTTCCCCAGCAACTCTTTCCTAACAAAAACGGTTACATCTAATTGGCACAGCCCATTTGTGCCAGATTCAATATACCAATATCATTCCCCCACACACACTCTACCTCTTAGAACAGTGATGCCCACCATTTTAATTTTCGACATTCGTTCCGCAGGCCACATCACCAAAATATAAAAAAGAAATAAAAATAATAACCATGTTTATTACAAACCCATGACCGTACTTACAATAATTAATGAGAAGTTTAACCGAAACCAACTTTAAATCTCATCTAGTTACAGAAATGAGACAAGCTTGAGCATCCTTTGTTGAAATTTCCTTAAACAAGTTTTTACCAGTGGGGGTCTATTGCATGTTCATAAAGGGTACTAACTTCTCTATGATTTCAAATTTGCTGTTTGTCATGAAAAAATATCAAGAGTTTGAACTTGTCGGTGGACTCATTTGCTGCAATAGAAAACATCTTAGTTTTGAATAAAGATTTTACACCACATCACTCACTTGCCTTGCAATTCTCACGAGACAGCTTCAACTGCCTTCTTTCTTTTCATGACTGACTGCAAGAACTTGTTTTTACGCATTCAAAGTCTGAAAATGACTTTCTCTACTGATGTCTTACAGCAGACTTATCTATCCGCCTTATTTGTTTTTCTGTTATAATGTGTGTAAAAATACTAATGTTATTTCAAAAGAGCTACATTTCCTGCATAAAACAAACATGTTGGCTTTTTATCAGTATCACAATTCATCAAAGAAATAGTGAGAGCCCTGAGGAAGAGAGAAAAAAAAATTTTTTTGTGGGGCACGTGATTTACTACATTTTGGGATGATGTTTCGGCGGGCCTGATGGAATCATGTGGCAGGCCATAGTTTGGGCATCACTGCCTTAGAAAATAGTCCTACATACAAGTCTTAATCTTCTTTTATCAAAATATATTTGAATGATACTTTTAAACACCATCAATTTTTTAATAGTGTTAAAAATCATCTTATAATTAATGTTTAAATGGAATTTTACAGGGGGGGGGGGGTGAATTTGGATCAGTAATCCAGTAATCATATCTGAGATGAACTGTGCAGTGGTTTCCAGATCAAGCAGTTCTCCATATAGTTTTTGTTCTATAACGTTTTGGACATGGTCAGCATTCTCTGGTGATGCTCCACAGGGCAGGTTTTGCTTGTCCCAACTTTAAGCTTCTATTATCATTATTGTCTTTTTTAATGTACTAATGAATCTGCTTAATTCAAAGTGGTAGAAAACACGGGATGCCTTTGAATTTATCATGTAATAATTTACCTAAATTACCTTTTAAAAACAAGAGTAATATTTCAGATTCTACAAAATTATGGGTATTTTCCTTGAACAGTTTGACTAACAGGTATTAGTTAATACACACTTCTCAGCAATAGCTTTCTTTTTTAACATCATTCTATCTTGTTAAAATTTTTTGTAAATACCCGGTATGGTACTGATACTGGCAAGACAAAGAGCATTATACTTTCAAGATGGTGAATTATCATTTTCCTCTCAAAACTAGTATAGTATTTAATCCTAAGTATAAAGTAAACAAAAGCAAATGAACTTGTTTCAGACAACCTGACATGGGAAGATTATGTATTTTTGTATCTTGCCAGGTACTGTATTTGTATTGTGTGGAAGTTATTGTTATAGAATACAGTACCACCACTGTATCCTACTTGGATTAAGATTAGAACAACTATCTTTTAAAAAAGTCACTTGCTAACTATAAATTGATATTAAATGGAACATTTAACTGCTTAATTGTACCAGAAAAAATTGTGTGATGTTGATTTTTGATATTTTTCAATGAAATAACATTTAACTAACAGTGTACTTACTATGAATGAAATGTGATTGAAAATGAAACTAACAAATAGCAATACAAAGACAGATTAATTTTTTAATGATATTTTATTTCTGGAATCATCTGGTTGCCATTGCTAAAAAAATATTTCAATACAAAGTTTGATAAAATAAACAAAAGCTGAACTAAATATGAAAGTATGACAGGAAAATAGAATGCAGTTATGTTTAAATGAAATGGTGAATAGAAACAGAGGATTAAATCTGAATGAAATAATGGCACTCCATAGACTGTTCCAACCGAAGAATGAAATTGCCAAATAGCAATTACTAGATAACAGCCAACAGAAAAGAAATGAACAAAATACATGGAACAACATACACTAAAAATAAAACACTTGTACCAGATGTTATGGGCAAGTGCTAGTAAATGCTTTACCTTTAAGTCTTAGAAAACAATTGGTTCTGATCAGTGATTTAAAAAAAAATTACAGCACAGCTGATTAAATGAGTAACAGCAAAAAGAATTAGTTACCTTTTAACTCCCAAGTATAGAGAAACTGCATCTAAAGATTACAGTAAAATGTTCACAATTTCATGAGTAAAAAAATGATCTCCAAATGCAGTGCTTACTTGGTTAATTAGAAGGTACATTCTTTCAGCTGACAAACATGAATCCTATAAAAGCATACAACAAAGTTTATTCAGTCCTTGCTACCACTCCTAGATCTGGATGCCCTTTCTTCATCTCCTCCGTCTCCTGCTCCACCATCTTCTCTATTTGATGTGTTCACTGTCTCTGGTGGTGGTTGATCATTGTGATTGTCCTGTGGCTGCCTGGGACTTTTAGATCTACTCTTTGACTTAGAACCAGATTTAGACCGAGCAGGAGATCTAGATCTAGACCTAAATTGGGAAGAAAAAATACAAACATTATGCACTAAAAAAATATTTTTAACAAACAAATGTATGTGATTTCTTTGACTTGACTTTACACACCGTGATTTGCTTCCAGAACCACTTTTCTTTCTGTCTCTTGAACCACTTTCCTTCCTGTCTGGGGAGCCACTCCTTGATTTGGCAGAACCACTTTGTGATCTACTTCTCTTTCTCTCGCCAGATCTACTTCTACTTCTCTTACGATCCCTGGATTTGCTACGCCTTCTGCGATCACGAGACCTACTCCTGCTTTTGCGCTTCCTATCATTAGATCTTGAACGTGACCTTTGACAAGAATATGTTAGAAATTAAAACATAGAAAACCAAATACTTCATAACTTAACTTTTTAAACAAGTTTATTGTGTTCTGAGTTAAGTAAAACTGTATATTCTTTTTGCTTTCTTTAAAATTGGTCGGGTGAAAAGCTGAGATTTAAAGCAAACAATTTTTTTAAGGAGATTTTAGACATTTTGAGAAGCACTATGTATCCTGTTTTTTTTATCACATTTTTTTAAAAAAAGAATCATTGCATATTTGCACAAACTATATTTATAGGGAAAAATTTCTTAACCGAAATTTGAGATATTAAACTATGGGGAAGGAAAAAAAATATTTTTGCCTTTACAGAGATGCTTAGAATTTTGTTTTCAGTTTATTCAATAGAAATATATTTATTTATTAAATGAAAATCAGTATTCTTCACATAGGATTAATGGTCAGGAAACTAAATATACATACATTAGAATGTACAAATAGATAAATAATAGCTATAATATCTACATTATCTTTACTGTTATTAAGATTCAAAAATGCCTTGCTTTAGTCGAATAAATAATTTCTTTAATGTATAGTACTAACAAGTAAGCATTTGTTAATTATATTCTTACTTATCAGGTAAGGACGACAGCTAATATAACTCAAAACTAACGACCAAAACATTTTAAAAATTACAAAAATAACAACAAAAAAAAAAAAGTTTTAAAAAGCAAAATAAAAAGACAAAGCAAATGAAACAACTCAAGTTTGCTTGTCTAACCTGTACCTCCTCCTGGGAGATGGTGATCTCCAACGTCCACCACCTCCACCTCCACCACCACCACCACCTCCTCCGCCGCCTCCTCTACGACCCCACCTCAACTCTGGACAATCTCGAGCCCAATGTCCTGTCCGTCTACAGCGAAAGCACTCATCATAGCTCTGTGATGAATTGTTGTCATTCCTTTTCTGTACAGGACCAAAAAATAGTTTTAAAAAAATCATGAGACAAAGAATAAGTAGGAAGAACTGAAATCTAGTACACAACTCCATAAATTGGCTATGGCTAATAACATCACTTCTTACCATTCTTCTATCTTTTCCTCCTTTAGCCCACTCCACAATGATACTCTGGCCATTAAGCTCTCTGCCATGTTCATATTTTACACAATCCTGGGAAATTTAAACAACCAAGTAAATTAATTTGAGCACAAAAATAATTAATAATAATAATAAAAACAAAGGCAAAAAAAAACTAACACTAACTACTAGGTAAGTTTTTATAAAGCCACTTTCAATTAATTTTTTTAACAATACATATAATCTATAAAGAAAATATAAAAGTGCATAGATTCATTGACCAAGAGAGAGAAATAGAAAAGTTTTCTGAATTGTTTAGAAGAAAATGCAGATTGCTCGAATGGTAAGGTCATAATTTTATCTACAAAAATTGTCTTTAAAGCTACAGATCTAAATGAAACAAATAGAAATCTGCATGTTCTGCTGTTTTTTTTTAAAGTAGTACAAGGTCTGAACCCTAACCAGACAAATAAAAACCATAATCACATTTAATAAAAAATATAAAGACAAACATACTGGTGGGAAAAGGCTGCACTGGGCTCAAGGTCACAGCCCAGCCCCACAGAACAAAGCAAAGGTCAAGGTCACTTAGGCTAGCTATGGTTTACGGACCACCAAAGGCTTGAATGGCAAGGTTTTGGTTTCATCAGATATGGCTGGCTACACAAGGCTAGAGGGAAAAACTCTGAGATGCCAAGCGAGTTGCAGTTCTCAGTCAACTACTTTCCTCAGACAGTGAGGGTGCTGATGTCGTGATAGGAAACATGGCATCACCACAAGTTAGGGTGACAGTAACAACAGGTTGACTCTCACGTGTTGCAGTGGTCTTTGGTGAAGAGTTTAATACATTCACATGTCCTTACATTAACTCATCATCCTAGTGTAAGTTACTGTTTAAAACTGTTATTCATTATTAAAGATGAGTTTAAATCAATGATCAAATTAAAAAAAAAGAAACTAAAGGAAAAAAAAAAAGATGTCTTTAAAAATTGCTTTTGAATTTGAAAAAAAAAAATTAACTTTAAAATTGAATTATTTCTTTTTTTTAAACAAATCTGTACAGAAACATATCTAGCTGTTGAAGTGTCAAAAATAATTAAAATCTGTCGCCTGTCACAGCATGCAGAATGTTAGTTCATCAAGGAAGCACTTGAAGTGTGACTGACTGGCACAGACTCTTACAGAGGCAGATGAGGCTTAGGCTAGGCAGCTGTGGCAAGGACTTAGACCACTCTCAACTCTGTTCCCCCTAACACTGGTATGGAAAGGAAGGGATCCTGCCTTGAACAGTAGTGTTGGCTAGGAAAGGCTTAACTCAACAGAGCGTAGCTTATGAGGGCATATGGCTGGACTGCTTGACCAGATGAAAAAAAAACACACAACGGATAGGTCAGTAATAGTAATCATAATAATCTTGTCATTTTTCAACTCATTTAAAGAACAACTTTATTTATAATTGTTTATGTTATTCTAAAGTTTTAATGTACTAATGATCTTGAAATGCAACATTTGTCAAATAAATTGCTCTTTAAACTTCATAATCTATGCTGTCAACTTCAATAACAAGCTTAAATATTTTTAACCTGTAGTCAATAATTCTTAACACAAAAAGCTATAAATAAATTAAAAAATATAGCTTCTGTGAGAAAAATATGTTGTAGCTCTTGGACTACTGAAAAGGTACAAGTATTTTACCAATAAAAATAGTTATACTTTTAAAAATGTTTTTAGTGTAGTATTATCACTTTTTACATGACTATATATTCTACTTCCATTACACCTACCTCAGCATCACGTCTGTCTTCAAAGTCAATAAAAGCATATGCTGAAAAAATTAGGATGAATATTTTTTTTGCATTATTTATTTTTTCAAATTCTGCCACAAGATAATGTTATGTATTTATATTTCAACTAATAACTTAAAAAAAAACTAACAGAACCATCAGTCTCTCTTTCCAAAACTGAAAGGTATTGTTGAAGACACACAATGGAAAAAATATCCCTAGTCACAACAAAAGTATACACACAACATTGATGGTCTGCTCTACAAGCCACAATTAATGCTGGCTCTCTCTGAGTCCTCCTGAGCTTCATTGTACTATGTTGAAGTTAAAGTACAATATTACTACAAAACTCCTAGGAAAAATATACCAGCAGGTATAACTATCACTATCTGCCTTCAAGTGATTATGAATATAAGCCACCATTTTCAACAATGTTCACACTTAAGCAATTATCAAAGCATTATTATGATGGAGCACCAAAAAATATGTCGGGCACTGCACACAGAAGACAATGCTCAGAGACAATAAATTAGGAGATGTAGAAAAAGGACCAATTATTCAGACCAATATCAACTGCTATTCAGATACTTTTTAATGCATCTCAGGTAAGACCCAATTACTGCACCAGCAAAGGTGAGACCTGAGACCCATGGTCTATGCTGCAAGGTTTTTTTCCTTTGTAGTAGACTACTAGTAATAGTATAGTTTAGGGGTTTACAGCTCAAAAAGCTAGGTAGAGCAATCATTCAATGGCTACTTTATAAAAATCAGCGATTTTAAATTTCAGTGTGACATTAAGTAATATACATTGAAAGTCTTTATATCTAATTATTTTACCATCCGTTATTAGTTTTTAAGTTTAGAACTCACCCATCTCAGTTCCTGGGGAGAAAAAAATTCATTGTTTTAGTAATTATATCACTGTTATACTGTATAATGAAATGTGAAGAGTGAGAAAGAGAGAAACTAGATTTACTAGAAAGCAAAAAAAATAAAAAAATAAAAAATGGATTTTTAAAAACTTGTTAATGGTGAAATTACTAGATCTACTTTATAAGGCTAAGCACTTGGGGTTAAGGTAAACTTGTAATTAAAATTAAATACATAATCTAGAGTAAAGTGCGAAGCTCGAACAGCACCAATTTGTAATGAGGTTCAATTGGTTCACTTTTTATTGCTAAAACTTTTTTATTTGAATGTTTACATAATTACTACTATATTGCTACTGCGCGTACACCTTTTTTACTTCACTTCCGACACATACTATTTCCTTTTCCTTGTAAAGGCTAAGTTCATGATGAGGTCAAACTCAAGCGGTGTGGAATTTATTTTTTTTGTACTACCCGGTAGTGAAGGAAATGGGTTATGGGCTTATGGCTATTTTTTAGTCTGATGGCTCATTAGTTCAAAGAAATTTGAAGTTGTGGAGCGTGGGAAAGGTGGCAATGGATGGTGTTCTTGCATTGGAGTAAAAAGAAAATGCCTTCATAGTGAAAATTTTAAGATTAAAACACGTTTTAGATAAATTTTCTTTGATCTGCTTGAGCCTTCCATCAGCCCAATCGAGCTTACTAAGTAAGGCAGAGATCTGATCAAGGAAAAGTACGCTTGACAATACCCACCCTTCACCTCTTTGAGCTCATATTTAATTTTAACTAAGCCTAGTGATACATTAAATCAGATCAATTTTTATAGACAAAAGGATGAGGAATTCACAGATACCATCAGTTTTTTCATAGGTCAGACCGTTACGGTGCTATAAAAATCCAAACGTGAAAATTGCTGCCATTGGGATTAATGCAATCGAACTTTGCACTTTATTCTAGATCTAAAAGGTTCCACTGGGGAAGGCTATATATGTTCTGATGTTTCTTTTACAAGCCTGACTGCCTGTACTCCATCCAAATAAATTTAAAAAAAAAAAACTAAGATCTAGACTAGATGACTGGATTATAAATTATATACACTTAGATTTTTAGATCTACTAGATCTAGTCTAGATCATCTAGAATCTAGTAGGCTTATCTAGGATCAAAATCAATCTAGATTAGAGGGAGGTGAAATTCCGGAAGTTCCTGTGTTTAAAAAATGACGTAAAACCTTGAGACAGAGTTTTCCTTACTGCTACATATGTCTTAGTTTGAAATATCATTGCTAAAAATAGTGAATTTTGATAATAGAACATGTTTGTCTTTAATATTTTTTTTGAAAAAAAAAAAATTATTTAAATATTTTGCATTGAAAGTATATACATTTTTATTTTTGCTGATACTCATCACAGGTCAGTCATACCATGTTGATTTCTTTCCTGCTAATAGTACATGTGTCTGGCTATATTCCTACCAATTTTCAGATCTATCTAACATCAACATCGTACAAACTTAGGGAAAAAAAATAACATTGACCTCAATGGACTTTTCAGTTGTTTTTTTTTTAATAGAAGATGTTTGTCACCAACAAGTGAAATTATAATCTTGTAGCAGATAGTATTAGCTACAGATCTAGAAACTAGAAGCTTAGAGTTTCTAGAGTTTTTACCTTGCAATTTTTTTTTAAAACGGATTTGAAAAAAAAAATGTTTCAAGCGATTTTGATCCCAATTTTTAAATATTTTGTTATTTTCTGTCATCACAACGCCGCCATTCTGTCCACACCTCCCTGACATTTCTTGTAGATCTAGAGCCGATAATTTGTTTATTTCATCAATATTTACATTTTAAACTGAAGATCATAAATATAAATGAAATGAGAAATTTAAACAAGTGAAGTTAATTATCATTATGTTAATATATATAAATGAAATCAGATTTGTGAGCTAGAAATTTACTACGAATACTAGATAAAGTAGATCTACTATTAAATTTCTTATTTAATAAGTAGATCTATTGTCTACGAAACACAATTCCAAATTTTTAACTTTTGACCTGGGGGGGGGGGTGTCTCGCCACAACAAGCTCTTTCCTCACTTGTTCCATGTCAATCAATGTTAGGTCATAACGCCACACTGTTAAACATTGCAGGGAGGTTAAATTCCGGAACTTCAGGTGTCCAAAAAATGACGTAAAAACTAAAGACAAGAGTTTTCCTTACTGCTACATAGGTCTTTGTTTGAAATCGATTATGCTCACTATATATAAAGATATCATTGCTAAAAAGAGTGAATTCAATTACTGTTGATGATGGAGAACATTTTTGTCTTTAACAATTTTTTAAAAAAATATAATTTATTTAAATATTTTGCATTGCATTGCATTTTGCATACATTTTTATTTTTGCTGATACTCATCACAGAAAAGTCGTACCCTGTTGATTTTTTTCTTGCTAATAGTACATGTGTCTGGCTATATTCCTACCCATTTTCAGATCGATCTATTGTCAACATCGAACAAACTTGAAAAAAAAAATAACATTGACCTCAATGGACTTTTCAGTTGTTTTTTTTATAGAAGATATTGTTTGTCACCAACAAATGAAATTATAATCTTGTAGCAGATATTATTAGCTACAGATCTAGATACTTTTTAAAGATTTTTTACCTTGCAATTTAAAAAAAACCATTTGAAAAAAAATTGTTATTTTCTGCCATCACAACGCCGCCATTTTTTCCCCGCCTCTCTGACATTTCTTGTAGATCTAGACCCGATAATGTGTTTATTTCATCAATATTTACATTTTTAACTGAAGTTCATAAATATAAATGAAATCAGAATTGTGAGCTAGAAATTTACTGCGAATACTAGATCTACTATTAAATTTCTTATCGTCTACGAAACTCTATTCCAACTTTTTAACTATTGACCTTGGGGGTGTCTCGCCAGCTGAGCCAGCGACAAGTTCTCATCTCACTTTTCCACGTCAACCAATGTTAGGTCAAAACGGCACAAAAAAAAACTTTCTTACTGTTAAACATACAGTCATAATTTATACACCATTAGAAAGTTCTTTTAAAGTTTTTTAATGATGCACTAACGAAAAAATTTTTTTTTCAACAAATTTTTTTTTCACCTCCCTAAACATAGTCATAATTTATACACCATTAGAATTAGATAGATCTAGTTCTTTTAAAGTATATTAATGAAGTACTAACAAAAAATTGTTTTTTTCACCTCCCTATAGAATAAAAGTATAAATAAATAATAATTTAATGAAAATTAATGATTAAATTATTAATCTAGAATTGTCTTGAATTAATTATTATGATGAACAATTCAATTGTCAAAAGAAACCTTCAAGAATTACTCAGTGTTACTGAGTATGCCTGTCATCTGATCACAAATTAGACTAAATCTAAAATTTAAGTAAGTATTGTTTTAGTTTTTATATAAACTAGGGAGGGGAAATAAAAAATTGATCTTTGAAAAAACAATTTTTCGTTAGTACATCATTAAAATACTTATATCGAACTTTCCAATGGTGTTTAAATTATGACTGTATGTCTAATAGTTAGAAAGTTATGAATTTTTTTTTGTCGTTTTGGCCTAACATTGTTGCCATGGAACAAAAGAGATGAGTCATCATGAGAGCGTCTCTCTCGCTAAGCCAGCGAGACACACCCCGCTCAAAAAGTTAAAAAGTTGGAATTGAGTTTCGTAGAGGATAAATCTACTTATTAAATAAGAAATTTAATAGTAGATTTAGTATTCATAGTGAATTTCTAGCTCACAAATCTAATTTCATTTATATTTATAAACTTTACTTGTTTAAAATGTAAATATTGATGTAATAAACAAATTATCGGGTCTAGATCTACAAGAATTGTCAGAGAGGCGGGGACAAAATGGCGGCGTTCTGATGGCAGAAAATAACAAAATATTTAAAAAGTGGGATCAAAATCGTCTGAAACAATTATTTTTCAAATGCGCTTTATAATTCATGCGACGACGATTAATACATAAAATCTATTTGAATATATCCAGAATATTAGGCCTTACATGGCCTCCAGTGGTTTTACATTGATGACGAAATTTTCTTATCAAAATTCAGTAAATTCTGAAAAACCCATAGCCCCCAATGGTAAACCGTATTTTCAAGTTTGTGAGCGATGCGACGGAGATATCGAGATAAAACTTGGCAGAATTATAGCCAGGCATGATATCTACCATAGGAAAAAAAATGAATCATTGATCATTTTCCTGGACCCTGCATTGCTAAAAACAAAAAATGAGTATTTTTTATAATAAAAGTAAAAATGACAAATAACTTTTTTAAAAAAGCCGTAATTAAGCTTTATATAGGCCATGGTCTAAAGTAATCGATAACACAAGTTTAAAACTTCTCTTATTTCATTCAAAAGTGTACTAAATTTGCAAGTGTGGTTTATGTGAAAAAAAGTCAAAAACGCAATCTCAAGTTTATCGGTCATTTTTTACTTTCACACTTCCGCGTTTTTTCGCCTAGCTATATAAACCAAAATAACCAGCAACAACACATTTTCATGTCAGCCATTTTGTTTTTTTTCTTTCGGGTCTTTAGGCGGTGACATCATGATAAGTCGTCTTTATGATCTAAAACAAAAAAAAATAGTTGACAAAGCATTTATATTAATATCATACATACCATATTTGATATCGCAACGTAAAAGTCGTCCATAAGGTTCAAATATTTCCTCTAAATCTCTAGTTCTTGTGCTTTTAGACAAACGCCCAACGTAAATTGCTCCGTCTCGCCGCGACATCTTAGACGGAAAGGAAGTGACGATTTACAACTCCAACGTTATGCCAGACTTTACTACATTTTATGCTGATAAAGGATAGGATCTTTAGAAAGCAAATATGAAATGCCAATCGAATTCTAAAAAATATGATTTATTATATTAAAATTATAAATATAAGTTTAGAATCATTATAAATTTTAAAAATATAAAGATCAATATATAATAGTATATTTAGACAAATTATAAGGGCTAAATCTCTATCGTATACAAATTTTCGATTTAGTCTAAATAGATCTACTTGCCAGAAAAAAAACAACAAATTGTGGTCGGGATCACGACATAAATGGTTCTTCTTTAAAGGGTTCACAGACAACTGATTCACCGACACATGACTTAGGGGGAAAATGGTTCTGACATCAAATAGCTCATTTGGTTTATCAATTGGTTGATCAACAATGGGCTCACATGAGTGTGGAATGATTCAATTGTTATTATCTGGATATCATTAAAAGTAATAGTAGATTAACATATATTTATAACGTCAGTCAAAATAGCAGAATTTTGTCCGTTGAACTCTTAAAAGTGGACTGTCTCCTGGCCATGCTCTGTGGAATCATTACATCCTGCATTCAGGTCCCTTCACGCTATCACTTACAATAATCCGCATGGTTTATCTCCTATATTGGAGCAGTAGTAATATATAAGATAGAATAGTGCAATCCAGATCTCCGTCTAAAAGCACATGGGGTGTGGGATTGCCAATATTATCGCCCTAACGAAATTTTTACGAAATGCAAGTGGAAGAGGCAGTGGGGCTAGATTCTATTAAATCCATTGTCATTTCCAAGATCCCGATATCTATGTCCACACGGGTGAATATATTCCACAAAGCGGAGGTTTTCCCTCTCCTAGATGAGTTGCATGCTTGTAGCTGATGTGTCTCATCAACACGAAGCTAACTGGTTTTGAGGTGCTAGTTGTCCTCCTTTCATCCCATCTCCTGGCAGTGAAGCGCAAGATTTTACTGTCAGAGGCATTAGGAAACACAAAACCTTTGGGAGCATCTCTCTGAAAGTGGGAGCTTACCGCCATTCGTGTCTGTCTAGTAAAAAGTGTGTACACGATATTTCTCAAACACCCATTTTAGGATAAAGTTGAAACTTCATACAATTATTCATTGATATAGACATGGCATGAATCAATAAAAAAGATAACCAATTAGACAATTAATTACTGGTAATTCATTATTAATAATAATGGGAACTAATATTCCAGTAGTCACATACATGGGCGTAGCCAGGGGGGCCCCAAACCCCCCCCCGAAATGAAATTCCCCCCCGGGGGGGGGGAGTCGGAATTTAGTGACTGATTTTTTGCTTTGATTTTGTTTATTTTAGGTGAGATTTTAATACTAAACCATCACTTGCCCCAGCACAACCCAAGGGGTTTTGAGTTTAAAACCCCTTACCAGGGGGTTTTGAGTTTAAAACCCCCTACCAAGGGGGTTCGAGTTTAATAACCCCTACCAGGGGGGTTCGAGTTTAATAACCCCTACCAGGGGGGTTCGAGTTTAAAAACCCCTACCAGGGGGGTTCGAGTTTAAAAACCCCTACCAGGGGGGTTCGAGTTTAAAACCCCCTACTAGGGGTTTTGAGTTTTAAACCCCCTACCTTGGGTTTTTGCAGTTAACTCCCCCTCTTCTATAAAACAAAACAAAAAAATGCAAACGAAAATCCCCTAATTCCAAGAGCACAGTTAAAGAAGATTTTGATTTAAAAACCCCGTCTAAAATTTACGATAAACCCCCTCTTTAATTTAAAAGAAAATCTAATTACAAACTCAAAATGTTATGAGCGTAGCTAAATGGGTTTTGACTCAGTTTTGAGTTTAAACCTCACTTCAGCGGGGTTTGAAGGTAAAAAATACCTCTTTAATAATAAAAACAAAGCAAATTATACACTAAAAATGTTATGAGTGTAGTCTAAGGGGTTTTGAGTTTAAACTCCCCTCCAGTAAAGTTTGAAGTTAAAATGTACCTCTTCAAATTAAATAAAGGAAAATTACTCACTCTAAAATCTATGAGCGTAGTCAAAGTGGTTTTGAGTTTAAACCCCCCGCCAGGGGGGTTTGAGGATAAAAAATACATCTTCAGTGTAAGAAAAAAAGCAAATTACGCACTCAAAATGCTATGAGCGTTGCTGAAAGGGGTTTTGAGTTTAAACCCCCATTCAGAGGGGTTTGGTGCTAAAAATACATCTTCAATATAAAAAAAAAAGCAAATACACACTAAAATTATTTGAGCGTAGCCAATCCAATCGGGGGTTTTGAGTTTAAACCCTTCTTCTACAGATGGCTTTTTTTTAAAGTTTAAAACCCCTCCAGATGGTTTTGAGTCTAAGATCCCCCTACAGAGCATTTTGAGGTGGGAAACCCCCAACAGAAGATTTTGACGATAAAACTTCTCTTTTCGATATAAAATCTAAAGCAAACTACAGTCACTTAATTCCAAGAGCGTATTCAAGAGAGGTTACACATTTTTACCAGTGGCAGGGCTCCATTAATAAACTGCAGTGAATAGTCATCTACCGAAATCGAAAAACACTACATGTAGCTCAACAAAGATGGCTAAGACAGATTTTAGGAGTCAGTTATAGAGATCGGGTCTAAATCAAGGAAATCCTATGCCGAACTGGGAGTCGAACCCTTAGTAAGATTGTGAGAGAACGACGCATGAGGTTTGCGGGACATGTTCTCCGACAAAATGAATTACGCATAAGAAGAGTTGCAATGATATCCTAGTACAGCTTGACGCCACTTATTCATGGAGGTCCTCATGGTAGGTGGGAAGAGGCTTCAGACATTACCAGTGACAGATTTTTATGGAAACTGCTTGACGTCAAATGCTCCGAACGGCGTGGGAGGGTCTAAGTCAGTAAGAATAGCACATTAGGTTTTTGAAATAAAACTTTTTAATAGCAGGAAAATGCAGTGTAGATACCTCAGTATATGCATTTTGTTAGCTTTCAATACCAGAAATAGTGCTTGGCGGCGGGGCTTCGCCCCGCGCTGGGGAGCTCCTAGTGCTCCCCCAGATCCCCTTGCTAGTAATGGCGGGGAGTCTACAATTTTATGGAAACAGCTTGATGGCAAATGCGCCGAACGACGAGGGAGGGTCTAAGTCAGTAAGAATAGCACATTAGGTTTTTGAAATAGAACTTTTTAATAGCAGGAAAATGCACTGTAGATACCTCAGAATATGTATTTTGTTGGTTTTCAATATCAGAAATAGTGCTTGGCTTCGCCCCGCGCTGGGGGAGCTCCTAGCGTTCCTCCAGACCCCTTTGCTGGTAATGTCGGGGAATCTACAATTTTTCCACTAACTCATGGAAGAACCTATTCTAGGGCACAATAAACGTCTTCCGAAAGAATGAAGGGTCAGAATGTAATAAAGATTATGTACACACACACATAAATACATTTAAAAAAAATTTCGCGGTGGGGGGGGGGGGGGGGGAGGTCGGGGGGGGGGGAGAAAAAAATTCCCCCCCCAACCCCCCCCCCCCCCCGAAAAAAAATCCTGGCTACGCCCATGGTCACATATATGGCTAAATAATGAAATAAATAGTTGTTAAAGCTATTTCTCCCTCACGCATTCTCCGATTAAGTTGATACTTTAAACAATTATTTATTGTACCCAACAAAACATGAATCAGTAGACAATAATACTCAATTAGTCAATTAATTATTGGTAATTAATTATTTTGTTTGATATCGAATACGGGAAATAGCTTGTACTTTAATGATATGGTTTTAAGGACGGAGTTCTTCCCCTTTAGAAAAGCTTTGTTTAATATTCAATATACGATTTTTGATATTTTGCTTTTTTTACCTTTTATTTATTATTTACTGTCACATTGTGTTTGTTTTATAATGTGATTGTTGACATTATTTAGAAAGTTATATTTGTATCCTTTTTTTATTTATTCATTATTATATAAGATACTAGACAAACTATTTTCTACCGCAATTATGTTTTTAAACAATGTTATGATTAACAAAATTCTTGTTTGGTCTTTGTGCATGATTAAATGGCTGTTACAGGATAGCATGCAATAATTTATCTACTATTTATCTTCTATCGTATTTTAAATCTAAGAAAAAAAAAGAAATCCATTTTCTAAATCTTAAAGTTAATATAAAAGTACACTTTACATCATAACAATTTGTTGTAAACAAATAGTAGATCAAATAATAACTGCCAAAACTTAATAAAATATGTCACGTTTTTTTAATTAGGTTTACCAATTAAATGATTCGATCCCATGTTTCTTACGCAGACACCTATAGCAGTATTTATAGCATATATTTCTAATTTATTTTATTTTGTCAATATAATAACAAATTGTAATCTATTTGTAAGATTAGGGCCTATATATTTAATTGTAAAGAATCTACTTCAACAAATGAAGCAACAACTAGAATACTCAGCACCAAAAATAGAATGTTGGAGTGATTTAAATAAAGATACGATTTTATACTGGTATGAAAAAAGGTCCGACAGCACTTAAATGTCAAACACAGACATATTGCTAAAAAAGCTTGTTCTGTCCCAAACTATTGATGAAAAAACATTGCCAGCAACTGGTCGTGTTTCATATGTAAATTCTTTGCAAATTCTTTTTATACAAACGTGATCAATCAGCGATTGATTTTGTGATTGGCCCAACAGTTCCATAATTCAAAGTCCCCAAGATTATTTATAGTTCGTCCATCGTGGTTCGATGATGACTACTTTGTCATCCAGGGGGCTGAGGGCTTTGCACTGGGGTTTTATGCCTCCTCATGTGGCTGGCGAGACCTACGTGAGCCCGGAATGTTCGGCAGCACACTGGGCAGGTTATTCCAGCTGGAGCTAGTGTCATTGGCCTTGCTTTTCTTCTCTGGCGTTTTTCTTCTGCCAGCGTTGTTCTCCTTTCCTCAGCAACCTGTACGCCAGCCTTCACAGCGCGACTCCACGAGGCTCCGTCATGCGTGCTTCTGTCTCCCGGAGAACAGAAATAATGAATGACATAAGCCTACAAGAAAAAAAAACCACTTCTTATGGAAGTCCTATACAAAGGAATCATGTACGAGATGTATCTTGGTGTTGCTTATTCTGTCTTGTTATAAAGAAACAGCGGAAGTGGATCGACTTTAATTTACGCTCTTGTTTCGTTTACTATCTGGTCAGTGTTTTTCTGACCTTACAATAGGGTAAATGGACAAATGCCTTGCAGACCTCCATCTTGGTTTTTAAGACGCGCGAGCTTGGTGTAGCGAAGGTTGAAGTAGCCACCCCTAAGAACTTTTTGATCTTCTTTTCTAGGGATAAGTCATCTTGGATTGTGGAGCCCAAGTAGCGGATTTCTTGCCCGAAGCCCAACTATGGAGGATGACTTTGGATTAGGGGATATCCTGTTGGTTTTCTCTATGCTTATTGTCAGACCATAATCTTTACAGGCCTGGTAAAAATGGGACAGTTCGTGTTTGGAGCTCCTCCTGCTTCTGCACCATCTGCGAAGAGTATATAGGTCTATCTTACAAGGGTAGCTATGATTTATAACTTATCGATGCTTAATAGTTGACTTTTGAGTTTAGATTATTGGTAGATGCCATCCATTGACTTTACAAACACATCAACAAGTGATTCAAAAAGATTTTACCAAAATTTCGACAAACTGTAAAAGATTAAAAGAAACAGAACAAGTAAAATTGTAAACAAGGCTACAAAGCCAGTTTGTGAAAATCGGCCCCTGAAGTGGTCCACCCAGGCAAGTAAAAAGGCAGGTTTCAATATTATCAGAATTAAATTCTATCAAAGACAAATGACAGAGAAGAATGGAGAAAAAATGTTAACAGATCTTGTGTGGTGCCCCAGCAGACCAAAGGATAGGTGAAAGTGAATGTGAAATTAGATATGAACATGGCATAACTGATGACTTATAATAAATATCTAATTGATTTAATTGTTTTGTAAAGGGCCAATCTCTTATTCCTCAAGAAAAAAAACATTTCGTAAAAAAATTTTTTTTTTCCTTTGGCTATGTGATCTGTTGCCCTACTTTGACATTGCAGTCCTCGCGATGATATGAAAAACTACTTGTTTATTGTTGTTTTAAATTATGCCCTTCTTACAGTGGCGTAACTAAGGGGGGGGGGATGGGGGGGGAATTTTAAAATCCCCCCGGGCCCCCACCTGGGGGGGGGCCCCAAACGGGTGTCCGAAATAAATTTGTAAGTACATAAATTAATATATTTGATTTACAAATAGTGTCAACAGGTGTTTTTTTTTCAACATTAATGTATTAAATTTATCACAAAGACTAAACCTAGATCTAGGTCTATCAGTACGTTGACTTTGTTGACATTTTAAAAATATTTTTTTCCCACAGAGATCAAAGTTTTTTTAAAGTTAATTTTACGTTTTAAACTTTGTTGCCACGAATAAAACTGCATGATATACAGCGAATTCCAGGTATCTTATCTTATCTTATATAATACAGACGTTACTTCAAAAAAGAAGATGATTACGTCCTACGCGTCATGCATTTAGTCATGCATATTAACCAATGACTTAAATTCTGCCAAGTCACTGGTTTTCCTGGCTAGCTCAGGCAACCCATTCCATGCTCTAATAGCACTAGGGAAGAAGGAGTATTTGTACAAATTTGTCCTAGCATATGGGACGAGGAATGTGCCTTTATCTTTGTGTCTTTCAGAGTATTTTATTAAATTTTGTTTTTGTATTTGAAGATTATGGTTCAGTGTTTTATGTATTATTGCTACTTTACTTTTGAGCCTTCTGTCCTGAAGGCTTTCTAAATTTAGTGATTTTACTAAAGGTGTTACTCTAGTCAAATGTGAATATTCGTTTGTTATGAATCGCACTGCTCTATTTTGTGTCTGTTCTAGTTTCTTAATGTTTTCTTGAGTTGAGGGGTCCCAAACGGAGGATGCATATTCTATTATTGGCCTAACCAAGGTTAAATAACATTTTAGTTTTATGTTCTTATTTGATTTATAGAAATTTCTTTTAATAAATCCTAATGCTTTGTTAGATTTTTTTGTAGTTTCATCAATATGTGGATTCCATGACAGTTTTTCATTTATTATAACACCTAGGTATTTTGCGTTTTTAGTCTGTGTTACTGGTTTGCCATGAATAAGATAAGTGGAATTAATTTGTTTTAGTTTTTTTGTTACTCTTAACAACTGACATTTTTCTGGGTGGAAAGACATGCTCCAATTTGATTCCCATTTCTGTAATTCATCTAATTCTCTTTGTAAAATATCTGTGTCTTGTGTTGTTTTTATTGTTCTATATATTATGCAATCGTCTGCAAATAATCTGACTTTTGTTCCTGAACTAATGCAATTTGGTAAATCATTTATGTAAATTAAAAATAGTAGTGGACCCAAGACTGTTCCTTGAGGTACACCTGAGTTTACTGTTATCGGTGTTGATTTAGAGCCATTTATTATTACAGTTTGTTCTCTCCCTATCAGAAAGTCTTTAATCCACTGATGCAGTGGACCATTAATGCCGAAATATTTTAATTTTTTAAGCAAACTATGGTGGTGAACTTTGTCAAAAGCCTTAGAAAAATCTAGTAAGATAGCATCTATTTGTTCACTATTATCTAAACCTTTTGAAAAATCATCAATTAGTCCTATTAGTTGTGTTTCACATGATCTATATTTCCTAAAGCCATGTTGGTATGGTGTGAGGACATTATGTTTGTCTAAGTGGTTTATGATGTTGCTACATATTATGTGTTCTAGGATTTTACATGTGATGCTGGTAAGTGATACTGGTCTGTAGTTTCCTGGGTCAGATTTTTCTCCTTTTTTAAATAGGGGGGTGACATTAGCTTCTTTCCAGTCCTTTGGTACTCTGCCCTGGTTAAGTGAAGCCTGAAAGAGTATTTTGAACACTGGGGCTAGCTCATTACTTAGTTCTTTGAGTAATCTAGCTGGAATACCATCAGGTCCAGAAGCTTTATTTGGTTTGGTGTTGGCTAATAGTTTTTGAATTCCATTTTCTTGTACTACTATATCTTCTATGTTGTCTACTTGGTTCAAATTCAGTAATATGTCTTTGTCTCCTGGGGCTGAGAATGCTGATGCAAAGTATTTGTTTAGAATGTTTGCTTTAGTTCCATTATCATTATGTATTATGTTATGTTCATCTTTTAATGGCGCTACGCCTGTTGTTTCCATTTTCTTAGACTTAATGTATGACCATAGGTTTTTGTTGTTGTCTTTAGATATTACATTGTTTATGTATTCACTCTGCAGCTGTCTGCTTACTTTTTGGGTTAAGTGTTTAATTTTTATATACTTTTTGTAAACTCTTTCTGCATTAGTTTCTTTAAATTTTCTATATAGGTTTTCCTTCTGTTTACAAAGCTTCTTTAGTCTATTATTAAACCAGCATTTATTTATTTTGTTTGATGTGTATTTAGTTGGTATTTGATTTTCTATAATGCTTTTAAGATGGTTTTTAATAAAATTCCAGAGGTCATCGACTGGTTGGTTAATGTCTTTTTCTAATAAGAATGTTTGTTGAAAGTTTAATGCAGCTTGGTGTAGTTGTGTTAGGTTACATTTATTCCAGAGTAAGATTTTTCTTTTGGGTTTTGTATTGGCTACTGCTTTTATCTGACTGTGTATTTTTATGATCTCATGGTCTGATAGACCAGGGATAATATCATAATCAACTACTAATCCAGGTCTGTTGGTTAAGAAGAGATCTAATGTGTTGTTTAATCTAGTTGGCTTTTTACCTTGTTACCTTTACTGGCTTTACTAATAATAGATCTAAATGGCGAGTATTTTATGGCTACACTAATTAAACTTGAAGCCAAATTTACAGAATCGAGTATAACAGATCTAAAAGTTATTCTTAACAATGCTAAAATAGTCCATTATTCGGGTTTGACATCTATAATTTCAGAATTAAACTTCACACTCGAATTATTACCCCTCTATTAATCTTTCCTCCATTCAATAGAAACTCCCTTTTTATTTCCATCTAATCCTTTTGCTTTCGCACAAAACATAAACAACAAACTATGACGTAATATCATATAATATTAGCACATCCTTCCTTTTGAAGTTATTATCACACCCGATCACACCCTTCCTTTTAAAGTTCTTAAGAGTGATATCTACTAGCAGGGCCGGCCCTAGCATTTGCGGGGCCCTATGAGAAACGGATCGCCTAGTCTGGGTAAGGATAAGCATAATGTCAAAATTATTTTTTTTTTAATTAAAAAATAGGCCTACTTTCGTCTTTGCAATAAATTTTTATCAAATGAAAGCTCGCAATGCCACTTTTATTAATTGGCACACCAAAATGTCAATTTGGTCTATTCTTCAGGAGATCTGAATAAATTCAAAAAAAAGTTCAGGACTTTATCGCATATTTTGCCTTTTCATGAGATTTCCCGGAGGCCCTGGAAAAATCAGGAGGTCGCGAAAACCCTGTTAATTTTTTTACGTTATAATGGTTTAATATAATACTTAGAATTAGCGCGGGGCCTATGAAAGCGCGGGGCCCACTGCGACCGCATAGGCTGCAGAGGCCTAAGGCCGGACCTGTCTACTAGGAACTTTAACAATTTGCCCACTTCTGGTTGTCTTGACTGGCACAACAAGTTCTCTAGACGTTGGTCTATAACTGTCTGTTTTGTTTGTTCCAACAGTTTGCAGTTCATTGTCTTCATCGGTATCATAGTACCCAGAGATGTCTTTATCGAAACTCTTATTCAAAAAGCGTTGATTTCTTCTGTATGTTTTTCCATCGTTTGTCTTTATGATGTAAGATCTGGGTGCTGAATGTTTTTTTATGACAACTGCTTTCTGCCAAGTTTGACCTAGACGAACTCTCCGACAGAATAATCTTTAGGTAGTCTTGCTTTTGCATCGTATTTCACTTTGCTTTTCATCTGTCGTTCGTTGAGTAATGTCTTCGCATTTTCAGCTACCGATGGTTTCAATAGTTTGGGATCAGTTGGAATGATTCCCTGAGTCTTCTACTCGTCAGCAGTTGTGATGGTGAATACGGCAGTTCACTTATCGGAGTATTTCTATACTCGAGCATAACGAGATATGGATCTTTCCCACTTTTGTATGCTCTGAATCCTTTTGCTTTCGCACAAAACATAAACAACAACAATGACGTAATACCATATAATATTAGCACATAATCTTCTTCATGCAGTGGAAAATTAAGAATTTTTTGCCTATCTTGAATTCTGGTCAAAGCTCCTGCGACCAATTAAGTTCAGAAGAAACTACAAAAGTCTGGACTGCATATACGGGAAGCTGCTAAAGAAATTAGTACCCTTTCATGCTTTCTGCAAAATGATGAGAAACAGACAAAAACCCAATCCATCGAAAAAGCAAAAGAAGGTAGTGAATACTATGGATTCCCTGTAATCAAAACAACCAGAAGAAAGAAAAGACTTGATGGGAAGTTGAGTTCTAATGTAGGACTGTCAATAGAACTGCAATTCAAACGTGTTGCGACAGAAGTGCTGAACAAATTTCATATGGAGATGAAGGGCAGATTCCAAAGGCTGGAAAGAAAAAGGATACCTTTGGGTTTTTTCTTGAACCAAGACACCTGTTAGATGAAGACACGCTTATGTCAAACTGTGTTACTTTTCCTGTTTGTATGATGAAATAAATGGAAAATCGCTTTTTAAATGATGTCATTGATGCACGAGCACTTTTCATCAACAAACCAATACAATCACCAATAGACATATTTAGGTAAAAAGGCTTCATATGGTAATTACGTGTGCTCAAACTTTACAACCTCCTCCGAATACCGCTAACTCAGGCCACTTCCATTACGTCATGTGAGAGATTATTTTAAAAGCTCAAGCTCATCAAAAACTATCTCAGGAGCACAATGACGCAAGAAAGGCTTATCATGGCTTTAATGTCAGTGAAGTCACAAATACTAGAAAGTATCGATGTAGTTGATGTTATAGATGTCTTTTCTGCACAGAATGCACGACGTGAAACGAGAGTTGTCACTTGTGCATTATTTAACTAATAAACAACGGCAAAATTCATTAAAAGAGTCCTCATGATTATTTTTTGTTAAGTTTACTGATATACTAAACTAATTTGATTTTGAGCTTATATATATTTGCGTACATTATCTCATGTCATATGTCGAATGTCAAAATGCAAGGGGCCCCCAAAGAGGTCAATCCCCCCGGGCCCCCAAATCCCTAGTTACGCCCCTGTCTTCTTATATGCATGCTAAATAAAATTTTTCTCTTGAAAAAAATAATAATCATTTTTTGTGTGTAAATATAGTACTTAGTATAATAGAACTTACATACAAATGTAAAAAGAATATTTTTTTTGACAAAAAATCTACAACCGTTTGCATAAATGTATTAATAGTACGGTTGAACGTTGTCTCCCCTAATAAAGAGCCTCCCTTGTATTAATAGTGAATAGTTGTACAAGTGGTGTATTTTTATGAAAACACTGCTTGCATAAGTGATTTAAAAAATTAGATTTTTCGCTTTCAGAAAAGAAAAAAAGTAGAGAAAAAGTATAGAAGCTCTAATTACCATTCGATGGCGCTGGGTCGGAAACTTATCCCAAATGGGAGATGACCGCATTCATAAGGCGATCTTCTTTGGCGACCTTAAAGGAGGATGGCGTATTATAGGTACCCCACCCCCTTTTTAAGTGCTATAAAGATCAACTCTGGCGCCATTTCCCCCTCTCTGGCATAGATGAAAGAAGCTGGAGAGCTCTCACAAAGTCGCTGGTATCACATCTGAGACCCAAAGAAAAAGCCGTTATTGAAGACAGGCACATTAGGCGAAAAGAAAACTTAAATAAACCGCCAGCGGACAAGGGCTGTGTCTGCACGAGATACAGAAAAATATGCAGGTCGCAACTGGACTTGCGTAGTCATGTAGGCCTAGAACACTGCATGTCCAGTGCATGTGTACTCATTCTTAATTTCGAAATCGAAGACATTGCCATGATTATTATTATTATGTTAGAAACGAGCAAGTATTCATTCTCTGGCGCTGCCAGGGTCAAGTTTCGTTAACAAAATTCATTGTAGTTCCTTTATCAGTGTCCACTGAGGAATTTTCTGGTGATGTGGTAGGTCTGCAGCAGTAGGCCTACCGCCCTCTGACAGGCAACGAGAATCTTTCTAGGCCTTGGAGGTATCAGTTGTTGTCACGTCCCTAGTGACATCTCATTGTTTACAAAATGAGGACAGTTTTACCTAGGTCAATGCCAGAAAGACGCCGATTAAAACTTAGTTCAAGGCTACAGCAGGGAAACATAATTAACGTGGGTTAAATTACAAAAACAATTAAAAGGAAAATTAAATGTGAACGGGTCAAGGAGTCAAGGATGGGTATTGAGATGTCATGGTTCTTTATTCTAAGAAAAGATATAAAAGGAGGAATAGTAGCTTGGGATGAGAGAGAGAGAGCTAGAAAGTTAGACTTAGAAGTCGCTAGTTTAAAAGTAATTAGTTACTCAGTTTATTGATCATTTTCACTGAATCCTGTATCTGCTTTATATATTTTTGTACATACATTTATTGTTTCATGTTCAAGTTTACATTAATTAAAACTCAGGAAAAACATATCAGCACTTTGTTACTTCATTGATTATTAAAGTGTTTGGACTATAATCAAGGTACCTCCGGACCGCACAAGTTTATATCATCAAGATCTTCAAATAAAATAAACATAATAAACACGTGACAGTTGCCTTTATTTCCTCGGTTGATATAACAGTTATTTTTCATTATCATTATGTTAGAAACGAATGATTATTCATTCTCTGGCACTGCCAGGGTTGGAGAGACTAGTTGAGACGCCTAGAAAAGCCGGTTGGTGGCCTTTGCCCCAAACTTAACCATTGGCAGAGACCTAGAACTAGAACTTACAAATACAAAAAAAAAAAAGCGACCTAATAAAATATTGATAAAGACACAAAGATGTAGGCACATTACTGTATCCATAAGCTAGAACAAATTTGTTCAACTGCTCCTTTTTACCGAGCTTACATCAAGTCACTTCCTCTGTTTAATCAAAATCTTTTACACGTTACCTCTCCCTCTTCCCGTTTTCGGATCAAGGTTAAACTTTGCACAATTATTCATTGTCGATGAAAACACAAGACAATGAAATAAATTAACCAATTAGTTAATCAATTAGTCGTAATTGTGGCCTATTTAATTTGGTTTTATATGGACAATGTATTAATTCGGCGACGGGCGACCCTTTACAATAATCACAATAATGTAGAGAAGTAGCCAAGTCATTCTTTAAATTTTTAAACTTAAAATAGACTAATAAAACCTTCAATTTGTATAAGTACTTGAATAGTTCAGTGGCCAACACGTTAGCCAACCAACATGGATACTCAGAGTTTGAATTCCCACTCCAGCAGACTTTAAAAAAAAATTGCTTTTGAAAAAGCAGCTCGGAAACCTAATCCCAAAAGATTAAATACACGATTGATTCAAAAATAGATCTAATTGATGAAATTTCACTCTTAGGCACGACATGGCCTAAATTGTGCCGATGTGCCTAAAATAAAAAAAAATCAACAGAAATTTCACTCAAGATAAGCGATTTTTTTTTAAAGATTTTTTTTTAAAAATATTTATTCTATATTCCCAATAGATTAGAATGGAACGGGTTGCCTGACTCAGCTAGGAAAATCAAAGTTTAAGTCTCTAATTAGCGTTCCCGACTAGAAAACACACCGATACGCTTAGGACGTAATTTATCTTCTCTTTTGAAAAAATGTCTGTAATTTATAAGATAGTTACTTTTCTTTATTATAATATAATAAAGATTTTTTTTTAAATATGCGAATTATTTTTTTTAAACTGATGTTTTCACTATAGACATCCGGAACGAGTACACTTCCTTTTCTGTTATCCCATTACAGACGGTTTGGTGCAACAATTTTTGGTCGTGTCAATCCTGACTCATCCAACACTCAACCGTCAATTAGTGAATTAAAATGCCTCCTAAATTTGATCCAGGAGCTACATTTACAGGTAGACTAATTTTTATTAGGCTAGGTTCCCCCAAAATGTATACATTTTCACCAGAATTACAGACCTATGTGATATTCAACGGGCATGTTTGGTAAGGCTTAAATTGTGACAAAGTTCTAGACTATTGGTTTATACATTTTTTATGTAGACGATTCTGTTAATGGCATTTGCGAAAACTTAGCCTTTAAAAAAGTCACCAGTTCTTTGTTCTTATAGATATCTAGATCTATTTTCTAAGTCTATATTTAGGCATGTGAAATAAAAAAAAAATTCTTAGAAAAAACAATTTTTCGTTAGTAAAAAAACTTTGAAAGAACTTTCCAATGTGGTGTATAAATTATGAATCAATGTAGGTTAAACAGAAAGTCTGAGAAAGTTATGATTTTTTTGTGGCGTTTTGACCTAACTCTAACATTGGTTGACATGGAACAATGAAGATGAGAGCGTCTAGCTCGCTCAGCCCGAGAGACCCCCCCCCCGCTCAAAATGTTGAAAAGTTGGAATTGAGTTGCGTAGACGATAGATCTACTTATTAAATAAGAAATTAAATAATAGAATAAATAGATCTAGTAGGCACTTCAACAAAAAAATTTGTTTTGATCATATTAGTTAGGCCACAAAACCAGGAAGTGTGAAAGTAAAAAATGAACGATAAACTTATAGTATTATAAGCTCACAAATCTGATTTCATTTATTATAATTATGAACTTCACTTGTTTAGGATGTAAAAATTGATAAAATAAACAAATTATCAGGTCTAGAGCTACAAGAAATGTCTGAGGGGTGTGGACAAAATGGTGGCGTTGTGATGGGAGAAATTTAAAAAATATTTAAAAAGTGGGATCAAAATCACCTGAAACAATTTTTTTCAAATGCGATCATAAAAACTCTTTAAAATCTATTTAGACCTAGAATCTAGATCTATACATAATTGCTATATCTACTAGCCTATGCAAGATTTTATTCTTAAAATAGTTTAGTTTTCAAAACAATTAAAAATCCCATAGGGAGCAGTGCAAATTTATGCATCAACATTATAATCGATAACAATTTAAGTGAGCAAAGTATCGTGATAAAACTTGGCAGAAATATGGCCAGATATATATTCTATTAGCAAAAAAAAAAGGTCTAAAACGTAACCTGAAATGAGTATCAGTAAAAATAAAAATACGTATACTTTCAAGTTTAAAAAAAGTAAGAAAATACACTCTTTTTTTTTAAGTCCACATGAAAAAAATGTTCCTCAATAAAAAAATGTATCCATATTCACCCATTTTAGCAACGATTTCAATGGATTTAAAATCATAATCGATTTCAATCAAGGGCCTGTGAACAGAAAGTAAGAAAAACTGAACTCAAAATTTGACGCTATTTTTTTACTTCCGGTCTTACAGATTTTCACATATCTACTATATTCTATATTGACCTAGTCCTAGAGCACTGGCAGCCATTTTTAACTGTACTAGAATCTAGGTGATGGTTGAGTCGATCTCCATTTCACTATCATTATCCTTTTCTAGATCTAGTTCGTTTCTTAGAATCCTTTAGGATATAGTTCCCTGCTTCATCATTTCATGCAAAGTTTATTTTTTTTTATTAGATTATGAGTACCATAATAAATTGTCTTTTCATTTTGTAAATCAATTTACCATTTATAAATACAAAACTCATGGGTGTGAGACTATTGTCATTTACCATAAGTCCATACTTGACATGTTTTTTTTTTCTTTGCATTTTTAATACCGGACATTATGATTATGTTTAAGGTAAGGTGCATAAGACCAATATATTGGGCTGGCGGGACATGGATTTTTTACGTGCAGACCGATAAATTGTGCTGGCGGGTTAAAAAGGTTAAACAGTTTATTTCGTTATAATAGTTTGAACTGTCAAAACATAAAATAGTTTGATTTAGTCACAATTTAGTGAAAGCAAAAAAAAAGTAGCAGGCTGCTGTCTCTGGATTTGTAAAATAGGTAATGCTATGACATCACCTTGTCATTCTTACCTGGAACTGGAACTCTCTGAGATGTCTTTTTTTTTTTACACATCCAATGTTATAAAAGAGCTAAGTTTACCTGGGGTTAAAGTTCACTGGTTTTTTACTTCCCTCTCAAGACGGATGATAGATCTAGCTTGGTCCAGAGTTCTTAAGAGGCTGTCTATTGCCACTGAAAAGTGAAACAAGTAGATCTAAACGGAGTGGTCATGATCTGTTACATTCTCAATATTTGCACAAGTTTCTAACATTATTGTGATTAAGTCAAAGCTCAGTCAGATGGGAAAATAAACATTTAATGTAATACAAAATGTATATATATTATCTTTCTTGTGTACATTAGATAATTGTGGTTCACTTGGTACCAAAAAGTGCTTAAGATGGCACTATGTGACTACTAGTGTAAAAAAAAAAAATGTTCATTGCTCTAGAATTTATCATTCGCCATATCTAATTATTTTTCTTATTTCAAAAGTTTATTGCAGAGCTGTTGGTGGTGAAGTTCCAGCAACCTCTTCACTTGCTCCAAAGATTGGTCCCCTTGGTCTGGTAAGAAAACTATTTAATCATTGTATGACTGCCTAGATTCTAGTACCGGTACTTATACATCTTAGCTCTTTTATAGCTTTTTTTTTTAAATTTTGACCCAATCTAAAGTAGGAGTAATCATGTGGGAGAAGGGGTAAAAGATAATTATGAAATGTGTGAATACCTCAATTGAACCATTATATACAAACTTCATATATTTGTCACTAGCTAAATAATTTGAAAAATCGTGCTCAGGATAGTGACTGGTTTATAAGCAAATTTTAGTTGTATGCTAGTAGTTAACCTTTTTAATATTAGTAAGACTTATAACCTGAATATTCTTGCTGGTAGCACTTTGTCCTCTAAGTATTCCACAGTGAGTCTGTGTAAGTAAACAAGATAAGATATTAACACTTTCCTTTGGCATTTGTCTTATCTTAATTCTTTTCTTTCAAGTCTCCCAAAAAAGTCGGTGATGACATCCAAAAGGGTACAGCTGATTGGAAAGGTCTTAAGATAACTGTTAAACTTGTAGTCCAAAACAGACAGGCTAAAGTTGAAGTTGTGCCCAGTGCTGCTGCGTTGATCATAAGAGCTTTGAAAGAACCACCCCGTGACAGAAAGAAGGTTAAACATGGTGAGTATAACTATTTTTAGCTGTCATTTCTTTTTGATGTGTTGCTTTGGTAAAGATTTAATTAAATTTAGGTCATATTTATTTTCAACTTTAAATATGCTTCACACTTTTATCATATGAACACCATCAAATACATAGAGCCATCTCAGGCACTAATCAGCACATTATTTTTTTTCTTTCTTTAAAGTGATCACATTTTTGTTAATGTTCACACTGGTCTTTTATCAAAACTATTAATTTAGATGAAACGAGATTCTTTTAGAGGATCTAGTTTAGAAAATTCTTATCTACCGTTATTTTTATTTAAATGGGTTTGTGGGTCACTATCAATGTAGTTTTGAGTCTTTTAGAGTTTTTATTAGTTTAGTCGTATTATCAGAAGTAATATAACTATCAGTTGTTTGCTACAACTTACTTGCAGACTTGGAACCTAAAACTCTACTTGTGCAAGCCATTTGTAAGTTATATGGTTTACCTCCATGTAATGCAGTCACTCAGGTTTAACTCTTGTTACTTTTTTTTTTCTTCAGTCAAACACAGTGGTAATTTGACAATGGATGACATTATTAAGATTGCTAAACAAATGCGATCACGTAGTATGGCAAAGGCATTGGTTGGAACTGTCAAAGAAGTCCTTGGTAAGTTGAAGGTGCAATGTTTCATTAAAACATTTGAACGACTATTTTGTGAAATGTAATATTTTTAAGCTTCACAATCTAGTGGTTTTCTTTACTTGAATAGTCTCAATAAAAGAAATGTAATTCACCCAGTGCTTAAGGGTTAAGTGGGATTTGTTTAGGAAATGCTTTTTGTCTTGACATATGATACTTTCCCTTTTATTTTTAATGCATGTTATTTATTCATTCAATGCATGGTTGCAAGAAAGCCGGCATGCCAGCAAAATCTAAGTAAAAAAAAAAAAAGTCAAATTCAAAGAAAGACAGGAAGTTACATTACTTAAGTTACTGCACATGCGCTTATAATGATAGATCTAGCCTAGCTATATAAGTATATAGATTTAATATCTACTAATCTAGTCTAGGTGATAGATAGATATTAATGAGTATTCACTATTAGATTTAGATAATTAGAATAATTAGTTAGAATCTTTCAGTTACAATATACCACTAGATCTAGGTCTAAAGTCTAGTACCTGGGCAGAAGTTGGGGCTAGACTTTTATCATCTAACATGTCTAGATTGTAACTTGAGTCTAGATCTAGATTAGTATCTAGATCTAACTTCAAGATCTAGAACTTAATCTAGAGTATATAATTTGGATCTAGGTGTAGGCTAGACCTAAATCAAATCTAGTTAACTGTTAGTAGCTCTAGTGACACTCTGTTGATTCCTAGAAAAGTTGAAAGTCTAGACTTTCAGAAACTATTGTGAGTATGTCTAGATCTCTAATACTTAATAGTTTCTTAGACCTAGATATAGATAGGTGTAAATGGATGGATCTACTATTACTATTATCATAGAATATGAATGACATTTTGACTAGATCTAGATAAAGTAGTAAATCAGTCTTAAGCTACTATTAGTTAGAAGATCCAGTTAACTAGTTCTAGATTTGATAAGATCTTCTGACTACTCTGTCAGCCAATAAATATTTATAGATCTATTAGATCTTTAATTCTTTCTTCTTCTTCATCGTTCTCATTGTTATGTTGGAGTGTTCATATGACTAGACCAATACATGAGATGAACTGCGCAGTGGTTTCCAAATCAGGGAGCTCTCCATATAGTTTTCTTTCTATTGGGGTGATTTGGGGCCAATGTCTTATACGGGCCTCTTGGTAGAGAGAGCAGTTTTGGAGGACGTGGTCGGCATTTTCTGGTGATACTCCACATGGGCAGATTTCACTGGTTCCAATTTTGAGCTTCCGGAACATGTGTTGTCGCATTCTGTTGTGTCCGGTCCTGAGTCGAAAGATTAGACGTTGGTCTTGTCGGGATAGCTTATAGTAAGCATCATCTTTCTTGTGATTTGGATGGGAGCTCGTCCATTTCTCATTTATTTTATCTACAATTAATTTCTTCATTTCTTCTGGATAGAGTGCAGAGTTTACTTGTGAGTTTGTTCTCCCTCTCTTGGCGAGTGTGTCAGCCTTCTCATTTCCTGCTAGTTGTATGTGAGCTGGTATCCATTGAATAACAGTTTTTTTGCTGTTGTGGTTGAGCTTTGTGAGTGCTGTTCTGAGGTTTAGATCTTTAATTGAAATGGAGCTATTTAATGGATAATTGAATAAGCATGTTTTTTTGTCTCTTTAGGTACTGCCCAATCTATTGGATGCACAATTGACAAGTTGCCCCCACACTCTGTCATTGAGAAAATCAACAGTGGTGAAATAGAAGTTCCAGATGAATAAATGTTAATGTGAAAGAAAACACATTTTTTTTTGTCTTGTTTTTTTTTTTTTTAAATTATAATATATTTCTGTAGGGTAACTTACAAAAATTTAGCCTTTGTGCCATATCTATTATTTAGCCTGTGGCACCTTTAAAGCAAATACTACTAATTAGGACAACATTGGGATGTTTGCAAAAGTGCCCACTTGCATTTCATACAAATTTTTTTATTTTTTAAGTGCTTTGGTTTTATCTTACTTTTGTAGAAAGACTTGATATCCCCATGCCATTCTCTATGGCCGACCATTTCCTATTTCTGTATGGAGGTATTTTCTTAGGTTGTGGTAGCCTACTGGCCAACTGCTTAGTGTCATTGATTTAAATCTAGTTGAAAATATCAATATGCAAACATTTGCAGATATTCAAGAAATTAAAGCGAGGTATAGAAATATCCAAAAAGCTCTTGATTTACGCTAAATTTGGTGAAGGTATTCAAACACAACCGCAATAGTGAATTTTTTTGTGACTAATAGGCACTATATACTGGCTCTGTTTATGAGGGGTTAACTTAAGCAGTTACTGAGAAAACATTACTTCAAATACACATTATGTAGGTGTCTTACAAAAATGGAACAGAAGTTGTTAATTGATTAAAAGATATCCCTTTTTCTGTGGATACACCATAGCTGATGACATTGTTTCTGTTCTGGCTGGGAAAGTGGGTGAAAGATGGAACCTTGTTGATGTCCAAGGGCTGAGCCGAAGGCTCTTCGAGACCTAAGTTTGAAAAAAAAACCTGTGTGAAAACACAGTTCTGTTTGAGAGAGACCCGAGTCAATGCCTATGTAAAGCATCGCTGTTTCCAATGCCTTAGGCCCCCCGACGCATGCTTGGCTGCACATGGCCGAGGACACAGGGAGCCTCCGCCATTTTCCTTCGTTATACCAAGCTAACCGTGGGGGAATCGCCATTTATGTAACGCTCCCTTTGAGATGGATGTGTGACAGGTTTGTGGGGACTTTTTTACAACCCCGCCCGTGCAAGAAGTGGACTCTCGTCTACCCGTGGGCATCCCCACGGGAGTTATGTTTCGCCATTCATTTAGCCTAGTTGCCCCCTCAAGTAGCCGTTTCCACCCAGGTGCCACGATGAGGCATAACAACGCACCCGGGCAAGATGGAACCTGAACCGAGGTTAGGACAAATATTGAGGTTACTATGTAAAAGCAGCAGAGCTTAGAAATTTAAATATTATTAATCCAATGGCGTATACCCGGTACCATACATGTAGGCCTACCTTGTACTAAAAGAAATCTTACTTTAGATGACACTATTAAACTTAACTATGACTAATGGAGACAACATACATTTCAGAGTGGATCTGTTAGCTACCGGTATCACTAATACGATACAGATGGTAGCAAACCGTGACCTCCGTGTCGAAGGCGCCGAGCACACTAAGCTCTATAATATTGTCATTACTGTCTACTTTTAAACATTGACTACGTACCGGGTATTTTAAAATTTAATCTAGCCCAAGAGAGTTGACAACTATAACTCTTAAATGTCAATTTTTGACCATTGGGCACATAACCATCTTGGGAATTGAAAGAGTAGTACATACCGATAGCAGTCCCCACTACGTACCGATACTCGAGTTGGCAATCACAAGGAAGCACAGGACGAGTTATTTACAAAGAACAAACTGGCCGGTACAGGGTATCACCCCCCCCTCCCCTCTCAAGAGCAATCTATCGTCCAATTAAGAACAGGGCACCTCTAAATTGTCAGAAAAAAAAAAAACACCCACCAGCCTGTAGACTGCTGCTCCTTAATTCACCTGCAACAGATCCTATATAAAAAAAACAGGGTTCGTAGCGCTCCTAAAATCTAAAAAAATGAAAAATTTTCCATGTTGTCCCTTTCCTAAATTCTTGCTAAAAATGGGGGGGGGGGGGGAACAATCAAGAACTTGACTGTCATACAGAATTACAGATACAGGCATTCTGATCGCATGACGCTACGGGATGGCTATGTTAATGAGCTGACCAGTGACGCGTCTACACCACCTTTCACCCACTTGTGAAGCGTGATTGAAGATGGCCTTGGCTCACCTGACATTTTTCTGAAGGCAGCGTAGAAATGGTTGTTTCATTTCATTGTTACAACTGAAGACGCGCTAGAAATCCGCTAGATCTAATCTGTATAGAGTCTATAATTAGACCAATTACCAGCCTAATGTGTAGGCTACACCCCTCCGGGTCTTCCCTCGCCTAAAATCTTCTTGTACGGTAACAGTAAGAGTAACTTCGCGAGGAAATTTCGTGAATCATCTAGCTAGAAATAGAATCTAGATTTACATCCAAGTTAGATCTAGTGAAGATATTTGTACACCTAACCCGAAAACTATGTGAATTGTAGTCAATTTAATGATCCCGATACATCTAATGTCTAGAATAGCCTACTCTAGAAATACGCTAGATTCTAGATTTACGCTAAATCACTAGAATTTAGTAGAATCTAGTGAAGATAATTCGCACAGCCATGAAAAGTCCTCAAATTTTAGTGACTTAGATCTAGAGTCTAGACTTACGGTAGGTTCAGTGAAGATAATTCGCACACAGCCGTGAAAAGTCGCATATTTTAGTGACTAGATCTAGACTCTAGATTTACGCTAAACCACTATAATCTAGTGAAGATAATTCGCACACATCCGTGAAAAGCCCGCACATTTTAGTATTAGATCAAGAGTCTAGATTTAGGCCTACGCTAAACCACTATAATCTAGTGAAGATAATTCGCACACAGCCGTGAAAAGCCCGCACATTTTAGTATTAGATCAAGAGTCTAGATTTAGGCCTACGCTAAATCACCAGAATCTAGTGAAGATAATTCGCACACAGCCGTGAAAAGCCCGCAAATTTTAGTATTAGATCAAGAGTCTTGATTTACGCTAAATCACCAGAATCTAGTAGTGAAGATAATTCGCACACTGCCGTGAAATGCCCACGAATTTTAGTATTAGATCAAGAGTCTAGATTTACGTTAGATTCAGTGAAGATAATTCTCTTACAGCCGTGAAAGGTCCGCGAATTTTAGTGACTTGGATCAAGAGTCTAGATCTACTGTAGATTTAACGGAAATATTTCGCACGCAGCTGTGAAAAGTCCGTAAAAGTTATAATAACTTTCGGTCGCAAAAGCCAGGGAAACTACATAGTTGAAAAAGAAATTGTTTTTAAAAAACAACAACACGCTAATAGTTTATTCCCCCCCCCCCCCAATCCAAAAGCCATTATTTAGTGATCAAATGTCAACTAAACATACAAACATGCCTGTATATTATAGGTTCTTTTATGAGGAGGATTTAAGCACAGTTAATAAAAGAATAAAACATTAGGCCTACGGTACCTCAAATGCACACCATGACTCCATAGTAGGCCTACTTATATAAGATACACATAGGAACTAAAAATGTACATTTCCACCAACCATTTGAAAAAAGACATAATTTTTATTGATCCAATCAAATGGAAATTCAGTTTGACTACAATTGACAACCTCAGCGTAACTACTGTAACAATAACAATATAGATGAAAAATTCAAACAACATTCACACACGAAGCACATACACACTCATAACCAGCGCTTTATGAATTAGACTTCTATGTACTTCTCGATGACGACAGATGATCTTGTAACACTCTGACCGAAAGTGAAATAAAGGAGTTTTTAAATCTTTCTGTTTTAGTTCTAATGGAAAGGAGACGACCACTTCTTTCAGATCTTATGTAACAGTGGTTTAATGGGTGCAGGTTGTCTTAAAGAATCGTGAGTGTTTTGGAAAGGCATTTTTTCATGAAAAAGCTCTTCAAGAGATGGTAGCTGTGTTCGAGTGATATAGGATGCTTTTTTAATTAGTCTATTTAGTCTTAAGTCTTTGTGCCAGTGAAGTATTATCATACCAGCAGGCGATGGCAAAGTTAATTAGACTGCTGATGGTTGCTGTATAGAAAAGAAAATGGTTGTTAGAGTTTTTGGGATGACAGTCAAGTTGTTACTTGATTAAAAGAAAACTTCCATAACATTTCCTATGGGAATACCACATTGTTTCTGTTCTAGCTGGGATGTTGGCAAGATATTTTTTATTCCCAAAATCGAGTAACAATAATAAATGCATAGTTCTGTGTATGTTTTACAATCACACAAACGGGCGGGACACACACACATATATATATTTCATCCTTAAAAAACCTCCTAAAATTTTGTCAAGGAAAAGTGCTACTAACCCTGATTGTAACAACCCCACATCCGTGACATATTCAACAGTTTTGCAGTAATGAACTTGCTAGAAGAATATGGTACTTGAATATCTGTACTTTTTTTTATTGCTTATATATAGTGGATCTTACATACCTACTCAGTGCACTACGGTCCAGTCTATAGTGGAAGCAGTAGGCAACGAAGTTTCTGGGAGGTTTCCATTTTGCCTTTAGGTGCTCAACAATTGAAGCCGGGATTAAAACTCAAGCTCCTTGTAAGGTGGTGAAAAGGTTTTGGCAGCTCAGTGACACGTCCCACTACTTCAACTAAGATGTTTAAGACTTTCATTATAAATTAATAACACTACACTGGTACCTTGTCGGTAGTTTTCAACATTTTTTTTTATTGATCATTTAATGGTAACAACTTAAAGATCTAATGCAGATCAAGTTTATATAAATATCAGATTTTGGATACAAAAGGTCGAACATATCATAATTTAAAAGATGTGAAACGCAAGTGGATTACTAGTTTCAGATAATTTAAAAAATGTGTTTTTACTTATCTTACTAGTATATATGGAGGCTATAAAATAAAAGGACCATATTCTAATCTGGATATGCTTAGGTGCCAATGGTTGAATTTGAGAGAAACTTTGTTTTTCTTTTGTAGCAGTACCCGACCAATTCTTTTAAAAACTAAACGAAAGAAAAATATTGAAAAAAAAATGTTAACACTTATTATCAGCTAACCATTTACCCAGTAATAATAAAAATAAAGGTGCTGTATGCCAGCAAAGTGCTGTGCTTCCCAAACAAAAAGTCTCAAGGAGTCTCAAGTACAATAATGAAAACTGGTACCTGTCATTAGTTGACAGTTGTGCTGGCCACTTGACACCCTCATTAATTATCTGCCATAGAACAGTTGAGCTTTAATTATTTGCCTCATAGATCACAATATCTTTAAGAAACTTAATACCTAATAAATAGAGAACCTTATTATGGCATATATGAGTGTATAAATACAAAGCCTCTCAACTGATCTAGTTAAACTTTTGAACTTGATCATAGTTTAATTTTGGGATTTTTTACTTACCAACAAAGCAACTATTTAAAACAATGCAACATATTGAAAATAGGCGTCAAAGAAATGTAACAATAATGAAAATACATAGCACCAAGAAATAGTTGCTACAACAATTTTAAGTACCATAACAACTTCACCTTTGTATTAACATCAATTCACAAAGACCAATGAAGTACCGTACACAACTTATACAGATCTACAAATACAAACATGCAAATTGAACAAGAAATTTAGTAGAGTGTTCTGAGTTTTAAATAAATGAGAATCATAACATATGTAATTATATTTCATGGTAGATTTAATTACAAAGAACACAAGAACCAAAAATTAACCCCTGTTAAGTTAAAATGATTTTTTTTTTTACACCAACAATAAGAAAAAAAAAGCCAGTGACCAAAAAAAAAACAAAACAAAACTTTAAAAAAAAAAAACTATGCATCTTGTATCTAAGCGAATTGAAGTAAGAGGTCATGTTCTAATTAGGACTAAAGTAATTCAAGCAATAGGGAAATAAATAGTTTTGTTTAAACATCTAAATAAACTTAACTAGTTTTATACATTCATTGCTAAATCATGCAAATACAAATTCAGAACATTCATTAATTATCAAAAATATGATCTTGTAAAAATGACTATAACAGTATATTTATATGATATTAGACTAGCATTTCCAGTTTATACAAAATATGCAGCTAATTGTGCCATCTTGTCTTTAGGTTTTCCTCGCCCACGTCCTCTGCCTCTTCCCCTCCCTCTTCCTCCTCTGCTGACTCGAGCTCCTCCGGTTCTTCTGAGAGCAACCGCATGATGTTTCTCTATAAGAGGTTTGAAGATAGCATCGCAGAAAACACAACCAGTGTGTTCAGAGCTGGACTCTGGTAAAGGGCTTTTGCCTTCCTGAAGGTTGGAAGTTTAAAAATTACTTTCAATCAGCAAAAACAAAACAAGGCAACAAAATGTTTTTAATTTACATCTATTGAACAGAAAGACATGAGCATATGGTAACAAGAGAACTTATAATAGATAAGCTGCTGCAAAGTTGTGCTCAAACAGCTTGTAACAAAATATATATGTGTGTGTGCATTGGGAGGTTTTTCTCTTGAACTCTTCCATTGGATAAAGAAAAGCAAAAGTATTTTATCATTGAGATCTAGAACTGTAGCTAAATTGTGAGGGGGGTGTCTCCAAATTATATATTGCAAGAGACAAAGCAAAGATATTTTACCCTCATGGGTTACAATTGATGGGCCAAGAAGAGTGTGTGTAAGTGGGGCTTAATTGTCAAATAAGCAAAAAAAAATTTCCTTAATGAGCGTTACTAAAATTGTAATGTTGACTGTTCTTTTGGTAGATATAAAAAAAAAAAAAGAGAATAAAAACCTTTTGGTTAAAAACAAAACAACATAAAAATTAAAAACTTTACAGACATCACAATCTCTTGACAAATTGTGTGAGTTAAATTTCTATACTAACTTTTTAACTCAGTGAAGTGAATGTCAGTGCTAATTTCTATTTTATTTACAAATGTTTTTAAGAAAAAAAAAAGTTGAATTTAATCAGAAGAGTATAGCATAAATATGACTATTGAGAGACTCAGATGCTTTACAAAATGAGCTTGATTTGAATCTATTTGTAGCACCATCTAAGTTCATGATGCTTCTAGTTTGCCTAAAGAAAATGTTAAAGAGGACTAAAGACAAGAAGGGTTGTCAAATATGGATAAATGATACAAATTTCTGGTTATTACGGGTTCTTCTAGAGTAGGTGATGTTTATTCCCATCAGTTAAATGAGTCGAGAACATTAATCTTCATAGAAAAATAATCTTGTGTTCTTGAGCAAAGAGACTCATTTGGTAGGATATGCTTTACAGACATTATAGTTCTAAGCCCAGGGGAAGCATACACAAATGTGTTCATAGAAGTTTTTGTAAAGAAGACAAACTTTATGTACTGGTAAATGGGCAAATGAGTTTGGGCACTTGATTTAAAAGTTGTCAATTTATTTATTAGCATATTTATGATAACATCTTAACCAGCAATAGATTTACCTTAAATGCAACTTCTACAACATTGGCACCACATTCTTCACAGGACTCATCTTTGACACTCACTTTGGAAGCTCCCTCAAAAAAATGGATGACTACGCTGCATCTGTTCATATCAGAACAATATTTTACTGACTAAATACAAAAATATAATTGATTGTCTACTGCAAATGATCATAGTAAAAGACATGACTGTATAAAGTAAGACTGTACTGACTTCTCTGTTTCGGAAATATAATTATTCTCTTTAAACCAAGTGACTTAGAGAACAAGTGACATTCAGTTCACAGATGTCTAGATTTATGTCAGACTTAAACTATCTGCGTCTTTTTTCCAAAGGATGACAACATTTGTCTACAAATCCCCAGCTCTAAAAAAAATTAAAATTCAGGGAAGGTAACTTCTCTTCAAACTGGTCACCAGTAATTTTACTTATAATCTTTTTTTTCCACAGCTGATTTATTTCTGGGTACAGGTATCCCTTGCATCTGATCAAAAGTGACAGTAATTTAAAGTAATTTATAATGAAATTATAATGAAACTGATGAATTCATTGACTAGCCCAAATCAAGTAGAGTCTCTACCACTAAATAATTCATATTGCACCTACTTATATGGTGGTATATTAAAAAGCATGATTCACAATTATCTGAACTATGCTGTCTATCATTTGTTAAATAGAAAATTTGAAATCTAGGGAAATTGTATTTCACTTGCACACAGTCTTTGATAAAATGTACATAAAAGAACTTAATATTAGATGCTATTTGATTCAATGGTTTTGTGATTGATGGTCACACATCTTACTAAAACAGATAAACAGATATTTACTTGTTACAAGCCATGCGCCACTTAGGTCCCGACGTAAGATCCAGAACGAGGACGCCGTTGTCACACTCAACACATTCTGACACCCCGTTTTGTGCAAAAGCATGTGAGCAGGTTGGGTGAGTACACTCGTTGCAGCCCATGCCCTTACGCATGTCATTGAAAGGAGGATTGTTGTAGCAGTATGGACACAGGGGATAAGTCTAAACAGGAAGAAATACAAACGATATGAGGAAAACACAAGCAGAATACATGAACAGCCACAGAGTGGTCTCAGTCAATGAATAAGTTTAAGAACTCTGAATATGTTGACTTGTTTAGTTCATCCATTATTCTATGAACACTTATGTGTAATTATTTCAATGATTATTACCAATAGCAACAGTTATACAACAGAATAAAAAAGTGAAATATCCTTTCAGGTTTTAATGTCGACAACAGAACTAGTAAATGGGAGTGTTACAGAATACAGCTGCTCAAAGTTGTCAGGTGGCAATCACAAATAAGCCTTTACACTCCCAAACATGTATCAGGTACAAATTTTAAACAAAATTGAGAAAGAGAGTAAATTTTTACATTTACAAAGCTTATATCAACTTGTGTCTGGTACAATTTTTGTATATGCTATTTTTCCATCTTCCCATTCTCTGATCAAGTTGAAACTTCAAACGATTATTAATTGTCAATGACAACACATAAATCAATAAAAAAAATTAACCAATTAGTTAATTAATTATTGGCAATTAATTATTTTGTTTGGCATTGAACAAGTTAATTCATTGATACTTGACACAGTAAGTAATTTAAAAAAATGCATTCTTGACATGGATACACAGATTTACAGTAGATCTAAATGTCTTTCACCTTTCCTTTAGCTCCAGTTGTCCATAATACAAGCTCAAACTCATCCAATGGACATTTCAGCTCCTTGTAAAGTTTAATATTTCCATTTTGTGGTAAAGAAAATGTCTCATCACAAGAACAGCAGTAGAGCCTAGAAGGTTTGGCCTGGACAAACTTCATGTATCTTCGACACTTTCCACACCTTCAATAAAACATAATTGTTTATAGTTAGAATTCTTAACATTTCAGATAATTAAAGACAGTTTTAGCTTCAAAATAAAAAGTGTCACATTAAAAAAAAAAGTCCTTTCCCACTTTCAGATAAAATGACCTCATGAAGTGGCAGTTACAGGACTGGGTTGTGTGAATCCTTTTGGAAGACCTAGATCACACAATATTTGAATTGAGAATTGCACAAATTTTATATAAAGTTCTTGATTATCTTGCAAATGAATAAAAAAAATAAATTTCAATCGATTATCTGTCTGTATTTAAAGATATACATTTAATATTTATATTTTTAGCTGTAAACATGTTGCTCTAGATAAGATGTGGTGGATGACGAGTAAAGCGGTTGAACTAAAGGGTCTTGAATTCAAATTCCAATGTTATAGTTGGGATTCTCAATTAGAATTAAACAATGTTTAAGTCCACCAAATACCAGCTATTTACTGGTACCATATACTGGTAGCATCATAACATCTTCATTATAGCCAGATCTTGATGGAAACTTTATACTGATGTGACAGTACATTAAAAACATAGAATGGAAATAGCTAAGAGACAAATTAACGGACAAGAGACCCACTTCAGTAGTGCTTAGGAAAGGACACCCGTTTTATAAGACCTGACAACAGTGGACTGTACCGAGGAAATTCTAGATGCCACAAAAGGGTCTTCTCTAATAAGGAATAAAAGAAAAGCCTAACAGATGTAATTCCCAGAAGCATTTCAATAACTTGCTTGATCTTCATTCAGAATAAAGTGTAACACAGGCTTTTGAGTACAAAAGATAACTTCAACTGGATTTGCAAAATAAAGTCTCCCAGAAGACAAAGCATTTTCTTCAACAGTGGTCAAATATTTAGGCACAGCTGGATCTTTTTCGGGACATAGCAATTTTCTTCTATAACTCCACATTCAAAGTTGCATAATTCCATAATGTATTTCATAAATGGAATCTACCTAGACAATGGTCTTCCACTGTCAGCTAAGCTGGAAAACGTCATTTCAAACAATTCATCCATAGCAGTGATGCAGTCCACAAAGTAGCGAAACTTTCTGTGAAATATATCAATGGCATGTTGCTTGACTTCTAAGAAGTCTGCTTTCCCCAGAGCTATAAGTGCCAGCTGTTGTTCCACTGATGATCTAATCGTAGGTAACACCAGGTCAACATCTATCTGTACACAGCAAATGAAATTAACAAAAATGAATGTGAATACAAGAATTAAAGTAAAAATTTAGATTTTAAAAGAATCTAATTTATTTTTTTTTTTAAAGTATCAAGTTGATAAAACATATGTATCATCACCAGCTCTCCTACATTTAAAATATTTCTTTTTAGGCTTTAATAAATCAATGTAGAGTACCCAGAGATTGAAATGAGACTAGTAACACATCTCTAGGAAAAAAAAAAGAAAGAAAAGCAAATTTCACTAACTAGCATCACATGTCAAAATTTAGAACACTTAATTAAAAGGACACTCTAGGACAGAAGATTAAAAAATTCAAAGTAGGATTAATACATAATACTTCATCTTTTTCATCTGTCCCTTGACTTTCGTTGTAGGCATGCTGTGATAGTTTGCGTAACTAAATCCGTCCAATTTTCTTGGCAAGTAGCAGGATATCAAAAGAAAGGCCAGTCCATGTTCTCCAGTCAGCTTTTTTTTTGGATGACACTTTTTTCATGCTCCCTCCACTGTATAAGTTTGGGCTGTGTTTTATGTCCCAATATGTCCCAACCAGCTCACAGCTTTCTTCTCTTCACAGTATTGAAGAGTTCCTCCTTTTTGCCAGCCAGTGAGTTGACTTAAAAAAACAACTTAGTTTTTTTCCATGACATTTGATTCCCAGTATTTTTCTGTAGCCTTTACTCTCAAAGGCTTGAATTCTTCAACCAGCACAAGCATTCAGTGTCCAACTTTTACAAGCCTACAGAAGTACAAAAACTACTAGTGAAGAATACAGTTTAAATGTACTTGGAAGCTGAAGTTACTCTTCTAGATTTTCTAGTTTGCTCATGGCAGCGGATGCCAGGCTTAAACAGGTTTGTATCTCTTTTATTGACCCTCCATCTCTTGCTATGTTTGATCCTAGGTATTTAAAATGATTCAACTTCTAATGTTTGGTCATTCAACTGTATGCAACATCTCATACTATCTCCACCACAAACTAGTATTTTGCTTTTTTCAGCACTGATTTCCATGCCAACAATCTCAACAAAAAAAATAAAAAAGACTTCTTAGAGTAACATAGTGTAAGTTCAAATGGTGTTCATAAATATGGACGAATGAAAGGCAGTAAAAGATATACTTAGAAATTATTTATCTAATTTTGTTTTCCAATGAGACAACTCTTTACTACTAAACTAAGGGGAAAGTGAAGTTGAAATTAAAAAAAAAATTATATTTACCTTTTGGTAGCCATGAACAAGTACTATACCAAGTGGTGTTGGTTTCAACTTCCTGCCAGGGATGATGGAGACATAGTTTCTCTCACAGATATTGTTGATGTGAACAGGGATGCTGGCATCAGTGCCAATCCCATGCTTCTCCATCAGAGAAATCAGTTCACTCTCAGTCAGATAGTCAGGGGGACTGGTTTGTTTCTCTACCAGTTTCACCTAAACAAACAAACAACTAGTGCTCAAACACTTATCACAAAACAATGCAAGGAGGAGTGAGGTTTCAATTTCAAAGTTGGCTTATAAAGAAGGCGATGCCAACATAATTCCTATAAAACACACTACTTTGATCAGGTCATCTGTTAAACCTATCAATGGATCAGTAAATATTAAGAATAGCCTTTTTGATTTTGCAAAGTAGATCATACAGGATGTTTCACCATTAATGTAGAAAATATTTTTATTAGCTAAAAAAAAAAATTAATAAATTATACAAGTTGAACAGAGATGGAAAAAAAAAAGTTGACATATGGACTAATATGGTACATGGGAAATTAATTTTTTTGCAGCATTTTCTAAATTAAAGAATTCCATATAAAAAGGCACCCTTAAACATTTGGCTTTAAGTGACTTGATTGATTTTAAATGAAAGGGACTTGGACTCAGGAAGTAGAATAATGAGATAGAAAGAGAGTCACACAAGTCTTTGAATGGATTGAATTTTAGTGTGTTGAAAGTCAAAACTTAAATTTTGAAATATCTTGTGTTTTAAATTGTATTCTTAGTGGTATATATAGTTTGATCAAATGTAAATTTTCACTCAATAACTAAATATTTTTAGCTTTAATATACATGTGTTTTAATCATATATATTACCTTTGCCTACATATAAGCCTGTGCTAGATAACTGAAGTTGTAAACCTAACTCTAACAGTCATTGAGGTCACCCTATTCAGGCTTTAACTAACTCATGTTACCGCAAAAACAAACCTCTTCTACTGACAACTTTTCATCTTTCTTCAAAGAAGGTATCTCCTCATCATCGCCCAGTTGCATCCATGGCATGATAGTGGTGAACCCAGGGTCAACCTGAACTTTTCCGGTGCAAGAAAACTTCTCTGAGCCAATCTCAAAATAAATAGTTGTTTGCAGGTAAGTGCAGTTGGGACTGACCTGCAGGAACATGGATACAAGGTTAGAAACAAATGAAATCAAGATGTGCCTAAATACATCAACAGTAGCATCTATCGTAACTGACCTTTTGAAAGCAATGGTGATATAAATGCTGAGACAAGCAGTTTAAGTTATCTTTCTATAATATGCTGCTTTTAGAATATCTTTGATCACATTGAAGACTATGTTAATTGAACTATAATGTGCTACTTTTAGAGTCCCTTTGATCAGATTGAAGAATATATGAAATGAAACCCAACACCATAGGATGCTGCAGAAACCATTATGGTACCTCCTTTTTGACAGGAGGGGATGTTGATTTAAAACTCAAACAGTACAAACCTATTGAAATTTTTCCAACATTTTGAAATAAAAGAATCCAATAGGCTAATTTAAAGTATAAACTTACAGTAGCAATAAAGTTTCTAGTGATGTAATCATAGAGCTTCCAGCTGTCATGGTCTAACTCTCCTTCAGTGGCAGCCTTCATAGGAGTGATAGGTGGATGGTCTCCTGCATCATGGCCCTTCCTTAATACAACACAATGAGGGAAGTTATCATCCAGCAACAAAATGAATGAACTAAAAGAAAATAACATAGCCAGCCTGTGTAAAACATACAACACTTACTTTGGTTTCTCAATGCCATTCTGTAGCAGCTCTGTCACATATTTGCCCCAAACTGGATGGGAAGCCTGTTGTCTCAAAGTACCTCTAAATGACAGCATTAAAGTAAAACAGCATTAAAGTAAAACAGCAATAAAGTAAAAGTCATAAAATGAAAGAAAAATAAAAACTTATAAAATAATAAAACAACATTTTTGAGGTCAAGAACATAGATCTATAGGACAAAGCAAAATTTCACAGAAAGATTATATCTGATACCAATTTTATTCACGAATAATGGTTTCTGCAGCCCCTGTAGTGTGGGATATAGATTAGTAAATTTCACAATAATTTTGTACATTGGATATATCTAAGATGAATACTTTTTCAGAATAATCTGTACACTATATACAGAAGTTAAAAAAAAAAAAGTTTCTAAATTAAACTACTACTTGCCAATAAGAACTTAAGTTTGATGGTAAACTTACATGTGTTCAATACACCTTCAATTATAGCTTCAAAGTAAATAGAAAGTAAACTTGACAGCCATTACACTATTTTCTCCATACTATTGGCTTGATATTCTCTCAAGGTGACCTGCCCAAGTTTTTTTTTTTTTTTTTAAATTTATTTCTGTCACTTCAGATGCCTCTTCATATAATTGGTGTATTTCCTGGTTAGTGTGTGTCCTCCAACAAGTTTCATCTTGTACAGCTCTATACATTTTTCTAAGAATTTTCCTTTCCTAAGGGATTTTTGGTTATGTCCAGGTTTCACTTGTATACACACCAACTGGTTTTCAGATAAGTTTTGTTGATAGTTTTTCTTAAAATTGTTTTGCTTATGTGTGCAGCTGCAGCTAGACTTTCCTTTACTATTGTCAGTTTTGGAATTGATTGTACTTTTTATATATTTGAAATTTTTTTTTTTTCAAGCATGATAAATATGAGCTTTAATTAGGGCTATACACAGCGACTATATATCTAGTGAAGTAAAAACAGATCGTCTACAAACTTCTATTAAAACAAAAGTTTTGTGAAGAGTAAAGTGTTCAGCATGAAACTTGCCTCAAGTCAAAATTTTCTGGATAAGAGTTAGTTTCAGTCCTGGGGTAACTGATGTATCCTTGGGTGTAGAGTCTTTCAGCTATCTGCATTGTATGCTGAGGACCCATGCCTTTAGACACAAAGGAGAATAGAAATAATGTTAATATAAAATCCACTCAATGTTTCAAGGTACTTCCACTAGATACAATAATGTTACAATCAACAAAATTCTATACCCTAACTCTACTCATTCAGACTAATGACTTACCTAACCCTGAACTGGCTACTCTCAACATTTCAACTGTATTTAAAGCAAGAGGTCTTTGTTTCTCTCCTCTTTTCTGAATAGTTTCCAAGACCCTGAGAAATGTATACAAGACCTTTGCATAATTTAGTTTTTTTTATTTTGATATCCCTTACATTAAGCAATTTTCATTAAAATGAGAGCTTTAGAATGAAGAGTTTCAGAAGAATATTGAGCCATGTATTTAGGGCACATTTCTCTCTATTTGAAGGTGCAAAGTATTGATACATCAACAATGTTTTTAAGTACTCACAATGCACCATCTCCGGTCTTGATACGATTAACAAACATTTGGGCCACTTCTTTATCAAACAGTCGCACCCTTTCCCAATCTAAATATAGATTTTTCCCATTTGGGAGCTGAACCTATTTAGAAAAGAATTGTAAATCTTCAGAATTTGATTCACATTTGAAATAATCAAACAGATAAATAAATGTAATATAATAATATTTAAAAATGATTTAAAATCTATGAGTAGGTCATTAACTTTTTGTCTTTGACTTCTGAATTATTTTTCCACACTTGGACAGGATTAATGTTTCACCCTTTCAGAGTGCAAAAATGCTTCGATTAAACTTTTATATAACTTTTTGTTTTTTATTAGAAAATGATAAATTTGGTATAGAATTCAAGGGGAATGCATGCTCTTCTTATATAGCACAAAGTAATTTTTATAAAACAAAAAATTATTTTATATCAATGTTTGAAATTTAAAAATACAAACTACAGACTGTGAAAACACATTGAAAGAAGGAAATTCTGGAAAGTATTCAAGACAATATTTTTAGCAATTAAAAAGATATATTGGAGAAAAAAATAAATTAAAAAACACTGACGTTGCCAGCGTTGATCCGAGCTTTATAGCTGGGTAAAATCAACTATGGGAGCACCATTACGGAGTCATAGAGTTAATTAACTTCTGTTTATATGTAGAGTACTCTAACAATAAAATGAGTCACCTACCTGCACATTAATCACCCAGTAAGGCTCTGGCTTGAAGGACTGGATTTTATCATGACGTTCAACACAAAAACCAAGAGTAGGAGTCTGACAAGGTCCATAAGAGATCAGAGTACTGTCCAGATCTCCATATTTACCCTGGCGATCACAACATAGTCATTTAATGATTTACTGAAATAATCATAGTACTGATCTAATGATGGTGTATAGATAGATACCTGTTAAACATATAGATATATGTTACATATATTTTTTCAGTACAAATAATTTAATGAAACAACTAAAACCTGAAAGAAACGAGTCTGATAACGTGTAAAGGCACATCCAATTCGTAGATCTAACTCCTGCCTTGCATCCACAGACAACGCTTCATTCTTATTGGGTTGAACTAAATGATTCATGGCGTGCTTTATGTCAGTATCTGTAATTGCACTGAATCTTGCTCTGTAGATTTGCTATAATGTTGAATTTTTGTAAAAATATTAAAAAATTAAATTGTTTAGTAATATTTTGTATTTAAACCATACATGCAATTTTAACAAGCATTCATTTTTTAAACAAATAAATTATGTTTTTTTTCTGTTAATTCCTTGTTTAGAACCATAACTCTAAATCAAACTCCTTTGAGTAAAGTTTTATTGTCACAAAACCAGCAAAAGGTAACCAACCTGAGTGGATAGACGATTCATTACACTCCTGACACAGTCAATAACTTCAAAGCAAATGTTCTCTCCCTCTTTATCACAATCCAACCATAAGACCAGATAGTCTACACTGGTGGCCTGAAAAATCAATAATATCAGAACCTTTACTGAGCACAATAGGGTTACTTAGAAATACTATGACTCCATCACTGCAGATTGAAAATATACACTAATTAACATAAGTTATGAATATACACTAAACGAACCACAAAAACTCAAACTATCCAGGAAATAGGTTTGATAACATTAAAAACAAAACAAACTCAGTGACAGTAAAAACACCTGTTCTCTTCAAAATATCGAGAGGCCAAGTGCGCTTGAACTTGGCTTGTCTACCTAGAAGGGGGCTCAAGGTTCGACACCCGACTCGGGCAGAGTTGTGTTTACTGAGCGCCTAAAGGCAGCACGGAAAACCAACTCCTAGATACCCTCTCCCCACCACTGGTCCACAAATGAGATTGGACCAAAAGCACTCTGAGCATGCAATAAGCATGAAAGTAGTGCTATATAAAAGCTATAATAATAATTTCCAGAAAAATAACTTCCCAGAGACACTCCTCTCCTCATAAAACAAAACTCAAAGCATTCAGTCCACGTGACATGCATACCCTTAACATTCACACCTTGGGACTATATAAACAAAGGGATATAACTCTTCCACACCCAAATATTAACATAGAAACAATGCATTCAGTCTCGCTAATGACAAATAGACTTAGGAACTCATAACAATACTAGACTTTAGATATCATACGTAGAATGTATTAGTGCTTTACAAACAATTAAAATAAGTTGTAATCTTATGCTTGTAATAAATAAAGTGAAACCTTTAATAAAATGCAAAGACATATAAACTTATGTTTATGATATGCAATACTGAATTGGTTAGGTAATGTTTTAAACAAGCTACTTAATAAGCTTGAAGACAATTTAAACAAATAATAATGTAATTACTTCTTTCCGTAAAAATGTTGGCATATGTAAGTTTGGATTGGCTTCTTTCTTGCTAATTGGTGCTGTAAAAAGCTCTACCTGTAAAATGTATGAAACAAATTACAAACTATTTTGAGTTTGTTCTTACATGATAAAACAAAATCACACACAACAATATCACTAAGAAACAGAAAGAAAGAATCTTTAAAATACTGTCAATGCTGTTTGTTTCTATTGGACTAAATGAAATAATAAACAAGCACCTCAAGTTTCTAACTGCAGTAGTCATTAAAAAAAATCTTCAAATTTTAAGCAGAAAAAAATTGAAAAAGGGGGGCGGGGGCAGAGGAGTAAACATTAAAGCAAAGATGTTCTTAAGGAAAGGGACACAATGCACTTGAGTTTGACATATTTTAGCTACATAGTTATAGTGATTACTTTGGCAACCTCTTTATTTACTCAAGACAAATTATAATGATGATTCATACATTCACTGGTCATTTTTTATTAATAGAAATATGATTTCAGTTCAGAGTAGCATGTTGTACGGATTTCAAACCAAGGTTCACAACTGGCAAATAGTTATACAGGCTACATGATAACAGAAGTAAGTGTAATTTACTGTCAAGTAAACTGTACATTAATTGTCAGCTTGATGTCGAAAGGAAACTTTACTTGTAAACATACACAGGTTCTGTTTGCAGCTAAACAATTTCATAAGACAACTGCAATGCATGTTTTGATTTAGAAGCCTATAGTCTGATGGATGGCTTTATCTAAACATGTTTTATTTCATGAAAAAAACATTTTTATTCAAATGCTTACAGGATCTACTTTGTCCCAGTTATTGTATTTGCCTGGAAAGTCACAACCCATGACATGTCCACAGACTGAAGTCATTTTGAAGAAGACTTGCTCTCCATTGAACTTGCCAGTATATTCATGAATGGAACAAGCCCCATTGGAGCCTTTCCTTGAGTTCATGTTCCCATTGGACAATATTTTAGCTAATGATTGAGCTAGTGAGGGCTTCTCAGCCACCATCAAAACTGTCTTCATTGTAAAAGTTTTGATGTATCTACAAAGCACAGTTCTTGTGAGATGACACTAAGTTCATCTAAATACAAATGTTCAATCTGAAATGATAAACAAACATTTGGCATGAAGTTATGCAAGCTTGAAAAACATTTATTATAAATATATGCTTTCTTAAGGGGCAAAGTGGCCCATTGGTAAAGTGCTTGGCTTCATAGGGTCAAGGGCTTGAGTCTTGATGAAGACTGGGATTTTTAATTTCAGGATTTTAAGGGCACCCCTTGAGTCCAGCCAACTCTTATGGGTACCGACATTATTTGGAGAAGTAAAGGTGGTTAGTTGTTGTGCTGGCCACTTGACAACTCATTAACCATCAGTCATAGAAACAGATGACCTTTACATCATTTGCCCAGTAGGTCTGAAAGGGGTACTTTACTTTTCATCACAGTATAAAGTTTACAAAAGAAGTTATTAACAGACTTTTAAAAATATTAATAATCAATACTCAAAATTTGACAAACATATCTTTTATCATTTTTTAACATTAGTTGGGGAAAACAAAGGTGGTGAATAGTTGAGCTGGCCCCATGACACCCTTGTGCCATAGAAAAAGATGACCTTTACATCCTCTGCTATAGACCACAAGGTCAGAAAGGGGTACTTTTTTTTTTACCACTCTAAATAATTCCCATATTGAGAAGATAATTGATAATTATCTCCTACATGTATCTATTTGTTAATCTAGACATGCATGCTAATTAAAGACTAAACTCTGCGGAGTCATTGGTTTTTCTGGCTGATTCAGGCAACCCATTCCTTTCTCTAATGACACTAGGAAAGAAGGAGCACTTGTACGAAATTGTCCTTGCATATAAGACATTATACAGTGCCTTTATCTTTGTATCTTACTGAGTAGTTTATAATGATTTGTATGTGTAAGTTATGGTTCAGTGTTTTATGTATTATTGCTACTTTACTTTTTAGTTTTTTGTCCTGAACTCAAACTCAGCATGAAATGTCTTTAAATTTAGTGACTTTATTAGATCTAGATTGGTGTTACTCAAGTCATATGTGGATATAAATTATATTTTATATATAAGACTACTACATTTAGTAGCCTACTAGACTTGTACCTAGATCTAGATCATATAGATCTAGAATAATCTAAATAAGCAATATATAATAATAAGCTATACTCATAATACAGTAATACTGTAATTAAAAACTAGATATTTTCAATATCAATGACCATAAGCCATTTATAAATAATTTTAAATGTAACATCAATTTTTAGATCTAGAGATCTAGTTTAGATTTAGATCTACATTGACTAAAAGTTAAGTACAAGGTATTTGACTGACTGATTTTTGTTAGCCAGCACAAGTTTCTGTGCAGTTAGATTCTGAGACACCAGATGGATGTCTTTTCTAATTTACATTTTATTAGATAATTTGTCATTACTAACAAATTTATAATTTAATTATTAGATCTAGATCTCTATAAGTTCAAATTAGTGTAGTCTACATCTAGATCTATAAATAATCTATATAGAATCTGGTATATTAGTCATTAATCTATGCCATAGTTATAATTATAGTAATTACATTTCACTTGGCATCTGCTTGCTAACATAGATCTATAGTGACTATAGGTAAAAAAAAAAGTATAAGGCAAGGTAAGAACTTTGGAATCTTGAGTCATGATACTAACTCAATTTATTATATATCTAACTGAATTGACATTACTAGAGACTAGTAGAGATTTAAAGTGTCTAGTAGTAGATCTAGTTATGTCTAAGTCAGTTTAAATGACTGTTATTGTTATGTCAGTTATGATCATGATGACTAAACTAGAAATACTCACTGTCACTCACTCACCGTGATGTGACTCAATGAGTCAATCATTCAATGATTCAATTATCAATATGACTAGGAATCCAGTTCCACAAGACAAGTAAAAGATTTTACAAACAATCGTACTTATCCGCAGTGAAGTTATCGTAAGTTCGTAACAACAATGAAACATGCAAACTAGATCTGGATTTAATCTAAATCTAAATCTAGTCCTAGAATAACGAAGTGCAATTGAACTCGTCTATAGATCTATCAAAAGAAAGTTAAAACGAAAATAAATACAAAATTTAGATCTAGAGTCTAGATATAGATCTATGTTTCTGTTTATTTACCGTACCTTCAGTTTAGACTCTTAGAGAAACCTCTACTTTTTCACTTTATTCAGGTGTTTTGTTTCTTTTTTAAACGATAATTCAAAAGAGTTAGACAACCTACACTTACCTATATGTTACAAGTAAAGTGCGAAATGCAAGCATTCTATAGATCTCGAATGTCTCCATTTCATACTTTGCCTAGGCATTCTATAAAATGACTAATTCTGCGTCAGGCAGAGTAAAAAAATGTCTTATTTAGAAAGATATTCATACATTAAACATAGGTCTATATGAGTGAAAAAAACAACAACAAACAAATAGCAGGATTTCATTAGGCTAAAAATACTTTTGTAGACCTAATATGTTTTTATAAAAGCAATTTCAATTTTTAAATAAAATTATTTTTAAAATCTACAAATAGACAAAGTAATTTATTGCAACTCTTTCATGCTGCTCTTATTTGAAATATTTGTGTTAGTTTCTTCTTAAATACAAAATAAATCTTATCTTATATAATACAGACGTTACTTCAAAAAAGAAGATGATTACGTCCTACGCGTCATGCATTAATTTAGTCATGCATATTAACAAATGACCTAAATTCCGCAAAGTCACTGGTTTTCCTGGCTATAGCTCAGGAAATATAATAATGTTCTGTCTCAGATCCATATAGAAGGGTTGAGAGAACCACGGGCTGCCTGGTAGACATTGATTTTTGTAGGCAGTCGCAGCGATTTATTCCGCCAAATTCTCGCCTGAAGGCGTCCAAAAGCGCTACTGGTGCATCGGTCACATTTAAAGTCGGCGATGTAGAAGTTATATATGTCTACCTTGATCAAGACAGTCTTGTTATTATCTTATCTTATCTTATATAATACAGACGTTACTTCAAAAAAGAAGATGATTACGTCCTACGCGTCATGCATTTAGTCATGCATATTAACCAATGACTTAAATTCTGCCAAGTCACTGGTTTTCCTGGCTAGCTCAGGCAACCCATTCCATGCTCTAATAGCACTAGGGAAGAAGGAGTATTTGTACAAATTTGTCCTAGCATATGGGACGAGGAATGTGCCTTTATCTTTGTGTCTTTCAGAGTATTTTATTAAATTTTGTTTTTGTATTTGAAGATTATGGTTCAGTGTTTTATGTATGATTGCTACTTTACTTTTGAGCCTTCTGTCCTGAAGACTTTCTAAATTTAGTGATTTTACTAAAGGTGTTACTCTAGTCAAATGTGAATATTCGTTTGTTATGAATCTCACTGCTCTATTTTGTGTCTGTTCCAGTTTCTTAATGTTTTCTTGAGTTGAGGGGTCCCAAACGGAGGATGCATATTCTATTATTGGCCTAACCAAGGTTAAATAACATTTTAGTTTTATGTTCTTATTTGATTTATAGAAATTTCTTTTAATAAATCCTAATGCTTTGTTTGATTTTTTTGTAGTTTCATCAATATGTGGATTCCATGATAGTTTTTCATTTATTATAACACCTAGGTATTTTGCGTTTTTAGTCTGTGTTACTGGTTTGCCATGAATAAGATAAGTGGAATTAATTTGTTTTAGTTTTTTTGTTACTCTTAACAACTGACATTTTTCTGGGTGGAAAGACATGCTCCAATTTGATTCCCATTTCTGTAATTTATCTAATTCTCTTTGTAAAATATCTGTGTCTTGTGTTGTTTTTATTGTTCTATATATTATGCAATCGTCTGCAAATAATCTGACTTTTGTTCCTGAACTAATGCAATTTGGTAAATCATTTATGTAAATTAAAAATAGTAGTGGACCCAAGACTGTTCCTTGAGGTACACCTGAGTTTACTGTTATCGGTGTTGATTTAGAGCCATTTATTATTACAGTTTGTTCTCTCCCTATCATTATTAAATAGTAACGTCTACAGTAATTTATTATTAATCTGTGACTACAGAACATGGTGTCAGATTTGGTTTCAGATCTTGTGTCAGATCTGGTGTTAGATTAGGTGTCAAATCTAGTGTCACATTGCTTTAAAGTGCTGGTAACAGGTAGATCTAGATCTATCTGGTTTCTAAATTGCTAAAAGTACATTTTTTTTTTGTGGTGTCGTTAGTTCATGTTGCTAGATCTAGACATAGAATCTAGAATCTGTACGAATAATGGAATTATTCGATCCTCCTAAGCCGTTGTCACTAGACGGTAATCTATCTGAAAGATGGAAAAAATGGAGACAAAGTTTTGAACTGTTTATGGTCGCCACTGAAAAAAATACGAAGCCCAAGCCAGTGAAGAAAGCTTTATTGTTACACCTGATCGGTGAACCCGCTCGAGACATCTTCAAGTATGTGAAGATGAGACTGTAGACAAACTCATTGAAAGGTTTCAGAATTATTTTTTGCCTAAGTCCAACACTGTGTATGACAGATTTAAATTCTTTTCAAGAAAGCAGAAAGACGGAGAAACGTTTGAACAGTATTATACTGAGTTAAAGAATTTGGCAAAAGAATGCAAGTTTGACAACCTTCGAGATGAACTCATCAGAGATCGATTGGTATGTGGTATACAGTCGGATCGAGTGAGAGAGAGACTTCTGAGAGATGTAGACTTAACTTTAGAGAAAGCAGCAAGCATAATTCGTGCTGACGAGCATACACAGAACCAAATGATAGATATGAAAGGACTACATGTGGATGCTGCTAATAAATTAAAGAAGACAGAAGATAGAAAGCCAGTCAAAACCTCACAGGAAAATATGGCAAAGAATCATGTCACAAGTTTCATTAGATATTGCAGATCTTGTGGTGGATCTCACAGAAAATACTATTGCCCAGCATTCGGACAGACATGCCGAAAATGTAAAAAGAGAAATCATTTCGCTGTAAAATGTCGTTCGAAACACTTCAAGGCTGTCGATTTTCTGGAAGATGAAAGTCAGGCAAGCCAAGTAAATGAGTTGTGGTTTGAGGCAATTGGTACTGACAACAATGTCAAAGTTTGGATGGTTGATGTCAATATTATGGGAAAAATAGTCAAAATGAAGATTGACACAGGAGCACAAGCTAATGTGATATCAGAGTCAACGTGAACAATTTAGAAACTGATACTCAGTTAAAGAATTCAAATACTACCCTACGAGCATTGGGGGATGAAGCATTAGAACTGAAGGGAGTTGCATCGGTCACATTTAAAGTCGGCGATGTAGAAGTTATATATGTCTACCTTGATCAAGACAGTCTTGTTATTATCATTATTAAATAGTAACGTCTACAGTAATTTATTATTAATCTGTGACTACAGAACAACTGGCCCTGGTCCGACGGTTATCAACTTCCCTTGAAAATGAGGCGTCATTTGATAATATACTATAGGACATATTGCCCCCCCCCCCCCCCCCCGTGAAGCTTCATTTTCTATTAAGTGTTGTGAACTTTCAACTCGTTTACCCCCCCCCCCCCCCTTTATTTACTTTGAATATTGTCAAATTTGCATGCTTTTTACTCAAGTTAGGCATCGGATTAAAATTTTTCCCTCCGTGGATTTTGCTCAGCTGAACATTCTCAGATTTGCGTTTGTGTGTGTGTGCTTTAAATAAAAAAGCCAGTCTTTTCTTTAGTCTTTGTACATCATCTACACTTCCACAGTGTCGTTCATCTTGATTCTTAGAGCCTTATCAAAACATGACATACTTATTGTGTGCACAGGCCATAGACAGTATGCATCATACACCTTCAGCTTCTAAATAACGCAGGGCATCCCTCTGGAGAAAAAAAAAAAAGGCTGCATAGTCAAGTCATTTAATTGTGCTTCGGACTGTCGTCACCAGGGTCCCTATATATATAGTTTGAACCCTAGACCTGCTTCTGCAAGAGGTTTAGACTAAGACACACTCATCTTTCTAAAGGAAAGTGCAAAACTTGTAAAATGAACATAACACTAACATTACTTGTAGGCCCATAGTGCACATTAACAACATATTGGGACAATTCTATATTAGCCACACATCAGATCACAACGTCACAACTGCTAGTCCAGGACTCTGTGGCATGTTACGTCTCAAGAGAGGATCTTTTCCCTTTTCAACTTCTTGTGTGACTAAAGAGGTCAATCCTCGATACACAGCAGCGGCCACAGGCTGTGCATCAGTAATCACCAGGCGCTGTTACACTTTTATCCTTCTTTCTACTTTTGTTGAGTATGCCATCTGCAATCCAGGACCCTTCCTTTAAGCTTGCTCTTCACGTGGATCAATCTTGTGACTTTTTTCTTTCCAGTGTCGAAGAGCTTCATGCGTTTGCATACATCAGTAGCCTATACCTTTTAATGTGGGCGACCAGTGGCTTTACTGCCTTCTATTAGATCAACATTAGGGTACAGAATGTGTTTTTGTGGAAGTCGACCTTGTGGCATTCTTTAAACATAATCAAGCCAGCCAAGGCGTCTGCTGATGATAACAGCGCGGATGTCCTGGCATCCTGCTCTTCCTCATTGGTTATTTCATCTTGCCACCTTATTTAAAAATTCGCCTTAACGCATCGGGGGGTTTTCTTTTCCTGACATCAGTAGGTTGACCATGTTTCACTACCGTATAACAGATCCGATAGACTAGGGCTTTGGTATTGGTAGTCAGCAAAGTATTGTCCAACTTTTTTCAACCTAATACCCTGAGATGAACTCCAATTGGTGACAAGGCAGAGAGACCTAGGTCTCCCGTAGTGCCCTGGTAAGGAACTCTGCTGTTTGGCGTAGTGCCTCGTAGCTTCCATACAAACATAGTGAACCACTAGATACGTCTTCCCGCAGCTCGCGGAGCTGCGGACACTCTTGCAAGACGTGCGCCACCATCTCTTCTGATTCCCCGCAATGTCGGCAACGGGCATCAGAATTTGGCCGGAACCGGGCGAAGTACGCACCTATGGGGCAGTGTCCCGTACCCCACTGCGCTATTGTTGTTTGTTCCGACCTTTAAGCCTCCACCACGGGTCCTCTCGATTTGGGCGGCGCATGTGCTGCCAGACTCCCCTGGCAGTGTTGGAGTCATCCCAGGATTTTAACCACTTTTCATGTACCCACTCTCGTATTACTGTCGTAGCCTAATACCCTCAAACATTACAACTCTGATCATCTCACAGTAGAGCCCCCCCCCCCTTCTCCAATAAAATTGTTATGTCTATTGACAAAATCTGAATTTAAAAAAAATCAACATTATTCCTTTCCTCCTTCCAAGTTTTTAATGTCCTGATTGTTATTTTTTTTTAAACTAAAATTGCAGCTTAATTAAAGTAAAACAAAAAGTTCAACAAACATTTTCAATTGTGAAAAATATGAATGATTTATTGTTATTGACAAAGTTTATTTTGGTGTAGAAATGAAAGTGACTCTAGTCAGCAACATTGAAACATATAGTTTAGAGAGAAAAACACTGTATTGTTGGTAGTGATAATGCCTTATCAATGTAGTCCACACCCTAATACATAAGTCTTGGACAAATAAATATACAATAATCATATAGTCAAAAACAAAGAGGGTCATCGGTCAAACATAGGTAAAAGAGAAAAAAAGGTTGTGAAAAAATCAATATAAAACAGTCTTGTCATTTATACACTACAGGCTGGCTGATTTGATTTCACAAGGATTTAAGTTTTCAAATGTTCTCCCTTACATCAAAACTAACTGAAAATTAAACTAGATAAAAAATGTATTCATACTTGTAGAACATACATCTAATTTCATGAAGACTATGATGTCTACACACAGATCTATCTGAACTGGACAGTGTAAATGACGATACAATTTATTTATCAAACAACAACATAATAGGCTACACAATGTCCAAGAGTTAAAAAACAACAACACGGCAGATTTGGCAGCTCATATATCTAAAATTTTAATTTAAAATATTTTAATTTTATTTAAAACGAAACTTTGGTATTCTGTCTTCATATAAACATTTGGTGAACCTAAATCCATATGTAAGGCATTTTGTTGTCTGCCTGTGTTCAGAACCATGGTCTGGAATCTACAATGTATTTTTTTTTCTACACAAATTCTGATCTTTAACTATGGTATATTTGCCAAAAAAAATTACAGATCTTCAAGTTATGTTTTAAATCACATTATAAGACAACAGATAACATCTTAATTGCAGAAATTAAAATGACAAAAAAGAGCTGATACAGGAGTGATTGTTTACAAAGTAGACTAAAGAAATTCATTGAAATCTTACACATTTTAATTACTAGTCAGAGAGAAAATTCAGTCCTGTATGTAATGTATTACAATATATCCATCAAGGCAAAGGGATCCTATGTAATGGATATATCCATCAAGACAAAGGGCTCCTATGTAATGGATATATCCATCAAGACAAAGGGCTCCTATGTAATGGACATATCCATCAAGACAAAGGGCTCCTATGTAATGGACATATCCATCAAGACAAAGGGCTCCTATGTAATGGATATATCCATCAAGACAAAGGGCTCCTATGTAATGGATATATCCATCAAGACAAAGGGCTCCTATGTAATGGACATATCCATCAAGACAAAGGGCTCCTATGAAATGGACATATCCATCAAGACAAAGGGCTCCTATGTAATGGATATATCCATCAAGATAAAGGGCTCCTATGTATTACAATATATCCATCAAGACAAAGGGCTCCTATGAAATGGACATATCCATCAAGACAAAGGGCTCCTATGTAATGGATATATCCATCAAGATAAAGGGCTCCTATGTATTACAATATATCCATCAAGACAAAGGGCTCCTACATAATGGACATATCCAGGCTGAATTAGTTAAGAACTAGTTGAACAAAAAAAAAAATCTTTATTCTATCTGCAAAATTCCAACATGTAAAACAACTAACAAACAAAGAAGGAAATACAAATATGTTTTATGACCCGCTCATCATTGTTTTACAAGATCAAACCTTTTGGAAAGAAATGACCTTCTGAGGTAATACATTGTTAAAAAGAAGCTAACCAGTCAGGGCTGTAGACATTTCTGGTACACAGCTATCTCAAATCATAAGACTTTTTTCTCCTCTCTTTCTTGCTGAGCAAAACACACTACTTAGCATCTGAACAAATTACAATGGAATTTAACTGCTGGACTGGGACATATTACATTATCTGCACCTAGAAATCTAGGCCTCGAAAGAAAACTACATCTGCTGATGAAGTGACGAAATAAATTTGACAGTAAAACACTCCAAATTATTTTATTTCTACACACACAATCATGCGTCCACATACTTCTACATTATCACTGGAATATTTCTACTTCAGTAATAAAGAGTATAATCTGTATATCATTTTAACATATTCATGGAACAATAAAGGACAAAGTTATTAATAAATATAACATATGATGTATAAATAAGAGAAATGAGGTTGCTAACAAGATGAGTAAATGGTGGAATGTTTGTCTATCACTTCAACAAGAAACTTGACATCCTGATTGTTGGTTTGTATTTTGAACAGAAATTCATGAAGAATAAGACAAGACGCACGGACAATTGGTCTTTTAAAAAAATTACAAGAAGTTGAATATTATTAATTAATGCATTAATTATTTTAGACTACGAATTGTTGGCTTAATATGTTGAAGATACACATGTTCATGATTTACCATAAAAAGCTAAAATGCCATGTCATGACAATTCTTACTGAAATACACATTAAAATAACTACTACTTACTAACTAAAAAAAATAAAATGACATCTCTAAACTTGCTGTACATTTCCAACTAGGCACTTTTATTATTCAGCACTAGTAATAAATAAACATTATAAATATTTGCTAAGACAGACAAGGAAATATACTGATCTTGATTACTTGTCAGAGATGATACACGAAATACAGCGGAACTCAAGAACTACTCAGGAAAAGTGGAACAAAATTCACAAGAAATGAAAATGTGTACAACCAGATTTAAAAAATAAAAAAAAGGGGTAAAGTTTTTGATTATTTTATTTTTATCAAATTCTGTTGAGTCAGTGGTTCAAGAAATTTTGGTGAAAAAACAATGGACACTTTGGTAGAGGTGAAATAATTATTTATATGTCTTGTCAGTAAAGTTTTGCAAATAAAAAATTTCTTAACAAGATATAATGTAAAGGTTTGTTTGGTAAATTCACAGTGTTTGCGTTTTTTAAAGGATCTAATAACACACATTTTTTAAAGGATCTAATAACACACGTACAAAACAAATAGAAAAGCTTTATTAAGCTTTATAAAAAAAATTATGTCTGGTATTATCTGTTAATGAATACATGTAACAATTCTTTTTCAACAGTTCTTTCGTTTTTTTTTGTTTGTTTGTTGTACATGAAGACGCAATATGCATGACTGGAATATAGTGTCCAGATTTTCAAAAAAATGTGAGACCACAAGTAAAATAAGAAATATTTATACATAAATATAAATTTCTTTCTTTTTAAAAACACTTCAAATAAAAAATATCACAGTGCAAATATAGAGAAAGGTTAACAGCTAGCGGAATCAGTAAAATGCCAGAAACAAAGAAATGAGAAGATGTGATATGTTGTCAACAAAGATGAGTACAGACTTGATGAGCAAGTGTTATTTACATTAGTTAAAACACAAAGTTGTCTGCTGATAATATCATTTTTTTTCTCTCAATTTTTCAAAAAGAAAATCAAACATTTTTTAGACAAAGCCGCAACAAACTACAAAGATTTTTTTTTTTTATAATTCAAATAATTGCACATTGTTGATTACAGAAAATAAAAAAAGATATGGATTCAGGTGCTAGGACTACCACATGGTGTCTGGGTCAAACGAAAGGGCAATGAAACAGGATAATGATGAGGTATGATGTGGTCAATCACAGGTGTGTTCCTTGTAGACAACTTGACACCTAAACAAAGCACAAGCTACTGACTGCAACATTTTATTTCTCACACACTGAGGTCAGGGGTTCAATGCTTATATATTTATATGAAATATAATATGAATAATCTCAAGAGATTTTATTAAGATATGATTTAAATCAATTTAGTCTCTTAATATCTCATTCTTATGCTATAAATTCAAAAGATAATTGTGTAGACCTTAGTAATAACCATGGGGTGCTCATGAAAGTATAAACAATATGGAAACATTCATGATTTTGTATTTGCATTATTTAAAAAGAAATGTACGGAATATAAATATAGGCTATTTTTTGTCCCCAAAGAATAGTGCTATATAATTTTATTCTTAGGAGATCATCAATCCTTTTAGCTGCACAGAATTTACTCAGTATAACAAATTTAGACTCATATGGACAATGTAAGATTATTTATATAAGAAATTTCTTTCATGACTCAATATTACTCTGGTGGAAAGGAATGCTTCAAATGGAAGACAAAAACATAAATACAACAAAATTAGAAGCTTATTAAGTAACGTGAGGTTCAGTTGTAGCTAGACATGAAAATAAAGTAGAAAACAATGTAAACTGAAAGAACACACAGAATAAAATCTGGCCACTGTTCAGCTTGGAGCTGTGTTTCACCATGGCCAGACTGGTCCGTAAGTCAAGCTGAGACAGTCGTTGAATCGTCGTTTGTGTCTGAAGTGTCAGTGAGATCTAGAGATGAGCGAGGTCGCCATATTCCAACACAATCACTAGATGAAACAAAAAGGGGAAGAAAGCCTAAGAGTTTAAAACTAAATAAACTTTATAACACAAATTTTCTTAACAAATATATCGAAGTCCAAGAAATAAAATTGAGAAAAACACATAAATATAATGCTAAATAATACCCAGAAATAAGCATATTAATTATTTAAAAGAAAACAACAATAACATTCCTTCACCAACATGTTGAGAAGTAATTAGAGGCATGTGGTTAGTATTTAGAATAAGTTTGGGAGGAGGAGAAAAACAAACCAAAAAAAGTAAAAAAAAAAAAATGAAAAAAATGAAAGGAATTATAAAAGAATATAGATCCTACAATTAAAATGAAAAGAGTCAATTACAAAATAATCCAAGAAATTTTAAAATCATTATGAATCGACACTTCATTGCAGATACAGGACTTTACTCTTATCTAGAGAGTTTTGATGAAAAATAAGTAAACTTGATTGAATTATGTCACTTTGTTATTAAAAGTCAGACTACAAAATACAAATGATTAATTTTTTTATTATACAACAAACAAATAACAGACTAGATTGCAAAGCCATATGAAATCTATTTTGTCTTTGGTCCAGCCAAATTGTAGTTATTAATCAATCACTCAGATATTCATAGCCATCACATCAAAGTACAAAACATTTAAACTTAGGGCCTAACAAAACTACTACAAGGCTAATTTCATAATTTCTATTTTGTAGCAAACTGAATAGCAAATTGTATGCAACAACAGACCAAGGGCTGACTAGAAGATAAACTAATTAACACTTTTACTTTTTTTTTTCTTTTTCGACACATCTCCAATAGAGTTCTAATTTCTACTATTAATCTAAAGGTAAGTCTATTGTAGTAGACAAACAGAAACCTGAAATGTTGTTTGGCACAAAACTAATACACTGCCAATATATTGTTGTAACCCTGCCTTGCACCAGTGCTTGAGGTGCGCACTAGCGCACTAGTGAACGAAAACAGGAAGAGACTAGAACGGAGATAATAACATTGCATCAGGGATTGTGAAGAGTCTGAATGTTTGGAAACTAAGAAGCCAGCTTTTGGTGCTGCCTGAAGGTTGTAGAAGGGACCTGGAGCGAAGCGGGGAAGGCTGTCGTTGGTCCACATTCGGGTTGCTGTCTAAAGGACTGGTAAATTAGTAGAAAGACTCTGAGGAAGCTGAAGGATGCTATGTGTTTGTCCTAGTGAATAAACACCTGTAATTATTTCCTGTTACACTGTGTTGAGTTGCATGCCTATTCGTTGAGTGCCTAACCTAGAGAGTTACAACAATTGGTGTCAGAAGTGGGATTTAGGCAGCTCAACGAAAGGAAACAATGACAACGCTGAGGAAGCTAGATGAACTAAGCTGTAAACAGTTAAAAGAGGAGCTCCGAGCCAGGGAGCTGAGGATCTTCTGTGCCAAAGAAAAAATGAGAGAACGCCTTCGACAAGCCTTGCTGGACGAAGATGAAGATCCGGACTCGTATCTGTTCGAAGTACAACCAGATATCAGAGAGCTCATGAATACCGTGACAGATCAGATGAACTCGTTCCAGGTACAGCTAAAAGAGGTCAACGAGCAGATCTGTACCATGATTAAACAGATAGGTATCAGTACCTCGCTGAACAAGACTGATGATACGTTTGATACCGTGATGAGCAAGACCGACGATCAGATGGCTACCATGTCGACAGGTATAAACAATCCGTTACTCAACGGAGACGCCGTTGATGGTGGCGCTGTCTATGACTGTAATAGTGAGCCGTGCAAGCTTGGCTCCTACGACAAGAATCCTAACATTTGTTGTGAAAGTACTGAGCACAGATCTGATCATGCTATCGTGATTCCTGCCTACACTCAGACGTTGAAAAATAACTGTGATGACGGGACCTCCTCAAAGGGAGAATTCGAGCACCGGAAGACCTGCCAACTAAGTATTTGTCCTGATACCAGTATCAGCAAGAGAAGCGCTGATGGTGGTACAGCAGATGGACACATAGGACGTTGTAAACGTGCCCCACAGATATGTCTTTCAGACAGGCTTAAAGATTATACCGTGTTTGACAACCTGGCCTCCTGGGGGCCCACGGCACATCGAGAAAGCCTGCTGGAGCAACGTGTAAGACAAATGGTCTTGATGACCTACGCTATGACATCCACTGCATCGCTTCTTGCCATGAGTCTGCCGTCGGTGGTAACTAAGAGAAAGGCCAGACAACGGAAACGACTTCCCCTTAACCAAAGGCAGGTCAATTGGAGCAGAAGGAGAAAGCGGCACCTGCAGAGAGCAGTGTGGATTGCTTTGTGGGGAGCACGATCAATGCAATCTGTGACTCCCACTGACCGACCTCCACCTGCACTGGCCAACCGTGAACATGTTTCTTTTCGGGACGAAAAGACTAAGGTGGGGGTAGTGTTGTAACCCTGCCTTGCACCAGTGCTTGAGGTGCGCACTAGCGCACTAGTGAACGAAAACAGGAAGAGACTAGAACGGAGATAATAACATTGCATCAGGGATTGTGAAGAGTCTGAATGTTTGGAAACTAAGAAGCCAGCTTTTGGTGCTGCCTGAAGGTTGTAGAAGGGACCTGGAGCGAAGCGGGGAAGGCTGTCGTTGGTCCACATTCGGGTTGCTGTCTAAAGGACTGGTAAATTAGTAGAAAGACTCTGAGGAAGCTGAAGGATGCTATGTGTTTGTCCTAGTGAATAAACACCTGTAATTATTTCCTGTTACACTGTGTTGAGTTGCATGCCTATTCGTTGAGTGCCTAACCTAGAGAGTTACAACAATATCATCAATTGTCTATAGACCTGCACTCAAATTTGGTATGCAAATTTCATAATACTAAAAGTAATAAAAAGAAACTAATTTGATAGTTTAGAGCAGTGGTCTTCAACGGGTGTGATATTGGGGGGGCCCTGGGAGCCAAAGGGGTGGTAGGGGGGGCGCTGGGCACAAAAGGGGGCGTTGGGAATACAGGTGGAAAGAAGAAACTAAAGGTGCACTGAAACAAAACAAAAAAATAAAAAAATTCTTCAACCTTAAAGCTGGCAAAAAAAAACAACAACATTAACAAAGTGTTGTTACGAAAATTCGCTGGTATGTAAAGGAGTATTTTACTGAGTTTTAGTGAGTTGACACTAGATAAAAAGTATTCCAATGTTCTACTTTGAATGTCGGCATTTTTAGATGGGGTTATGAAACTAAGTCGACTTCACAAACATATAGCAATATCCAAAAATAATTTAAGAATATTCATAAACAATTATGAAAAATAGCGAAGCAGGATAAGTTTTAGTGGTTGGACGCTACAATGGCTTCATAAGTATTATAGAATAAAGAACAGATCTATCCACTATTCACCTTGTGAGTTTCATTTTGTTCTGAATTCAGCAATAGTAATGTTTCTATTAAAATAAAAACTAAATTTACAATTAAACCTAAATAAATGTAGGTTTTAATATTCAGTAATTTTAAAAGGAAATATTCTTAGGATCTGAAAGAAATTCTTGACAAAGAGATTCATTTTTGTATGTAAGCACTGCAAATTATTTGTCATAATTTTTGTATAATGATAATAATGGCGGATTTTTAAGGAAAAAATATGAAAAGGGGGCGGTAGGCCAAAAAAGGTTGAAGATCACTGATTTAGAGTACGGTGGTACTGGGTAGAGCTCATAAACAATGAACAGAGTCAACATTGATTTAGAGCTAAATAATGTTAATATTCAGCAGCATACAACACTGACACTACTATCAAAAGTCACACATATACAAGACTGACACTACTATCACAAGTAGCATATGTACAACACTGACACTACAATCAAAAGTCACACATATACAACACTGACACTAATATCATATAGAAAACATTCCACCTAAATCAAAGAATACAGGGGATAGCATTATATCTTAGTACATATACCTGTTTATTTCATAAATATGTATGTATAATTCCATTCACACAGCATTATGAAATATAAAACCTACTGAAAAAAAAATTGGTTATGCTTTTAAATCTTTTCCAGCCAGTGGGAGGAACTCTTCTTAGAAAGATCATTTGGCATCACAGTAAAAAAGAGTATCCACAGTTATAAAAACAATCATATCAATGATATTAGTGATTCACAATCCAGTTAAAACTGACAAGAAAATGTAGTGAGTCTGACTTTCTTTTAAGTTTTATACAATATCAAGCCCAGACATGAAAAAGGTGAAAAACATGTTAACAGTCAATCCTCATAAAATAATACTTAATATTTATTTCGAATGACATGGCCAAACCATTCAGAGATGATGAAATAAGATACATTAAAATCTTGTTTCATCCATTAATCTACAATAAGGTTTGACTGAACCTTCCAACACTAAGACAACAACAAAAATAGAAAGCTATTAACACTAAAAGTAGGCACAATGCTATTGCTATCTGCGGGGTAAGTTGAATCTTTTGATCTGAAGCTGTGTTGATGGTCTCCAGAAGTGAACAGCTGTTTCACTGCAAGGGAGTGGGGGTTGTTAGAACAGATAATGTTAGATCTACTGAGAATGTTAGCACTACACACTAAGTACGTTACAATCAAACTTGCAAGGGACAAGCCAAATGTGGGTCAACAAACAAAAGCTTTAAAAGCATTCACAAATATTTAAAAGTTTCAGTTTAATTATCTATAAGCTGTGTCACTTACAATTATATAATTTATATTTATGTCATACAAGTTTCAAACTTAAGTTACTGATTTAAAAAAAAAAGATCTATAATTTATCAGTTAAGTTTTAACATAATTAAGTTATCTTATATTCATATCTTTTCTTTAGTAAGAATATTTTTATGTTGAATGAACACTGTGTCTTTTTTGTTTTTGCATCCATTGAATACAATAAAACATGATATATGGTCCTTACAAACTCTTTTAAACTCATCCATAGAGAATGTAATTATTGTCTATGCCATAGTATTGAGCTATTCTAATAGGTTTAATGTTTGTTTCAGCTTAGTTGATCCACTAGTTAACTATATATTAATTGTGACTGTACAATCAATACAATTAAGATTTATCTCCTCTGAATATGAAAATGTATCTGAACTCATTTTGAAACATTTTGGCTCTAAAAAATTCTCCCCGGCACTTAAGGGATGATCAGTTTACAAAAAGGCTTCTCTCATGAGACCATATATCATGCCTGTAATTCTTTTTATAAGCTGTCACCAATTTTTTAACCTATTTAGGCTTGATTTGGCAATGTAATGAGTCTATAGGTCAAGACAGCCTCAGGGTTCCACAAAAACAACATAAATACAAAGACAAGTCATGCTGAGATGGTGTATCCAAAGTTGTAGATAAGATTGGTACAAAGTGGGAATATATAGCATAGTGAAAGACTTATATTGTTTGGAAAATAGAGTAGACAAATGCATGCTCAAACATGAGAAAAAAGCATATTTACAGCAGACAAAAGCCAAAAATATAGAACACAATATATATGGTTTGGTAAGCAGAGTATTACATAGAGTTAGTCAGCCGAAATGTTTTCTAGTTGGAACAAAAACTTTACAAAAATCAATGGAAATTTTCATCAACATTTGTTTAAACTTATGAATATGATAAGATGATCCAAGTTTAATTCGTTTTTTTTTTGTGTGATTATGACAAACTGTTGACTAGTTTACTCTTTTATCTAAGGTTGTTATCTATTTTGTATACTTAAAATTATTGGTCAAATTTTGCATAGAAGTAGGCTACTAGTTGTTACTAAGAATAGACTTACTTGGAAGCAGTAAAGATTGCACTTGAGTTTGTGGCTATGGCATTGATGGGAGAGGCATGTGCTTTTATTTCCCCTAGATTAGCACAGGTCTCTGGTTGCCACATCTTCAGGAGGCCTCCACGGCACCCACTGAGTAGTAAGTTGGTGCCAGGGACAAAGTCTAAGGCACATACCCAGTCCTTGTGGGCAGCATTAATAGACTGAAACATTCAACAATTTATCTCGCTGTCAAATTTTCAAATTAACCCTACAATGTTTCAAGATCTCAAACAACTTTCATCTCTGCATCTTCCCTAGCAACATTGTTGTTCACAAGCTGGGGCATGGGGTGTGGGGGGGGGGGGGGGGGTGTGGGGGGAAGATTGTACAATCTTTTGTCTGAGCTACATCAATACTTTCAGACTAAATTAACTTAAAATATTTCATTATCTGAAAATCATAAAGTGATTATGGTCTAAAGATTGATGCACAAGTCACAAGAAACAGAGAAGTATATCTTGTATGAGCCTCCTAGAGCTGAGGGAGAATGTCTCTGCAGTGACATACAACCTGTATGAGATCTAGGAGGCATTACTTTGAACAGCAGAGTCTCTTGCCAATTTATCTGTGTGAATGTTGTTCGAATTTTTCATCTATACTGTTATTGTACAGTAGTTACGCTGTTGTTGACAATTGTAGTCAAACTGAATTTCCATTTGATTGGATCAATAAAATTATCTTATCTTATCTTGGGTGCATTAGTCAAGTTCTAGTTATAAGTCAATAATGTGAATAGTAAGTTTTTCATAGTGTTAAAAAGTAGAATATATCAACTACCGGTAGATTATAAAATAATTCTTTTATTTGGATAATAAAAAACATGCTGTTACCAAAATATTTAAAACCATTTATTAAAATTTATTACAAGACCTGACTTGTGTAAAGTTGCATAGCTTTGTTTTACCTACTCTTCTGATTTTAGATTAATTTTTTTATAATTTGAAAGAAATAGAAATAGAAATAACTTAGAAATAACTTCTCAAAACACATTGTGTGTTTACTTTAGTAGTATTTCATACGCCATCATAACAAAGTAAGTCACTCACAATAAATCCATATTGTATTTTTGAAATAAAAGTAAAATGTTTCTGAAAACTAAGATTTTTCCCATTTGTCATAAGAATATAGCAGCAATGCCTTACTTGTTTCAGCTGTTTAGTGTTCAGGTCCCACTTCTTGATACACATGTCTCTAGAGCCACTAAACAATGTGCTGCCATCAATGGCCAGACTCTGAATTCCATCATAATGTGGAGGCTCTAGATTGTACTTGGGGTTTAACACTCCTGCAGCATCTTCAATAACTTCGAAAATCTGAACAAAAATAAAACTTAACTGCTAGTGTTGTTTGAAATGACAGTTTAAGTTTACTGCAGAAACTTAATGGTCCAGCACTAGGGGCAAGAAGCATTCTATATTGTCTGGGATTCTCTCTCCGATTGGTCATTTTTTTTTCTCAAAACATCTTATAAGAAATTGACTATGGCTTGGACACACCCTCAGGAGAAAGATAAACAGCATAGCAATACATCTAGATAAACAATATAACGAAGAACCTACACAGCAATCAGAGCAAATCAAAGTCAATGCTGCTCACTAAAAAAACTGAAAACATTTTCATAAAAATTCGAATATAACGTGATGTTTATGAATGACTGAACAAACTTAAAATATGTCTCACCTTAATATAATGATCCTTAGAGCCAGAAATGACCATAGTATGGCCACTGTCTTTATGCAATGCCAAGGACATAACAGGAGCTTGATGACCACTGAGTCTACCACATTGACTATACCTGAAACAAAGAGAAACATGTAAACAACAACAACAACACCATATCTTTGTAAATTGTTGGATAGAACAGAAGGTCAAAACTGGTATCAGTATTGCTCGATATTTGTACATAGATTTACTAACAGACACTCCCTTTGATGTAAATGTGGTTTTCTAAGTACTTTCTTCTACATTTCCCCTATAGACACAAAGTACACTGTACATGAGAAATGGAGCACTCAATTTTTGAGTTTATAAAAGTATGAATTTCTTTAATGCATGATTTACTGTTCTATTTTTAAATGTTTTTTTTATATTGTATAATACAAATAAAAAAAAAAAATTCTTTTAAATAGTTATCTCTCTTTGCTTAGAGTTAAATGCCACATTTTAAAACCACAAAACTTAAATTGCCAAATCAAACTAATGCGTTCTTCCTTAACTAGTTGGACTTTCCCAAATTCTAGAGTGCTATGTTAATATGTTTGATGTAAATCATCATCCATCCCAGTGGCGCTACAGCCCATGGAGGCCTGCTTCAACACATCCTTCCACTCAGATCCCTCCTGGGCCTTTCGTCTCCACGCCCTAACCCCAAGGTGTTGCAGATCTGCTTCCACATCAATCCATTTGATGTAAATAGCGTAAAAAAAAATAAAAAAAGAAACTGATTCCTTCATATTTGTAAGTTGATCTCAAAATACTAAGACTAACCTGCGTAGATCCCAGATCTGTACTACGTTTCCTGCACCACAAAAAATTGTGTTTCCATCTGCAGTTAGCTTCATGTCATTAATTTGATGCTCACGATACGTTGAGTCTGTGGTCAATCTGCCAGTTGAAAATGTAGCTAGACCATTGGTGGTGAGACCAGAGGAACTGAGAGAATACAAATAATTAGTGAGAATTTATAGATACCACTAAAAATTCTTCCTAAATCATCCACTTTTAATAACCTACAAGTATTCAGATACTATATATATCTTTATTTAGTATGTTTATCATCTATATTAAACATATCTGGTAGAAAATATTTGTGTTCAATTAAAAAGTGAAAAAAATGCTCTTAGTTTTGCTCCGTCTGTCTTTCTATTCATTTATACCAGAAACTCTACAATACAAAATAAAAATTTGAAAAGCAGATGATCTAAATCCACAATGTCTCTATGAAAGCCTACCTAGAGGTTTGTATTATTTTGTTTATTTCTGCAATTGTGAACAAAGGTTGTGCAAGTTCACACTCGTTAAAAAAAAAAAAAGAAAGTTACTGCTCTAAAAATACACAAGATAGATTTCAGATTTACATTAAACTGTTCTTTGTAGCATGGAGTTAACTTTATTTTAAGGAAGACTGAGAAAGTTTTGTAGTCCAATAAGTGAAGATATAAGAAACAAATTATACCTTAGACAGGCTATGACAAAGTGAGACAGAGTTATGGAGGTAAGAAAAAAAAATTGAATTACAAAAACTGGTAAAGTAAAGAAAGGCAGTATGTAGGCCTTCTTCATTTAAGGTTCTCGTAGATCGTCTGGGTATAAGTTATGGTCGAAACAATGTTGTTCACACAGCAGTTCCCTTCTCTCAATAAAGCCAATGTGTCCAAAAGAGCGACAAATACCTATAGCAGTTTGGGACCACCAGCTATGCAGGTTTTTCCAGCATGTAGCACAATGTACTGCAAGCTGCCTTCGGTTTACAGGCTCCTAACCTGATGTTTCCTCATGGATGACCACAGAAGCCTTTCCCATGTTTGGGTAAAGCAGCAAGGCAGCAGATGTTTGGATACAAGTTTTCCTTCTACTTGGTGGGTAGCCAGCCTATGCTGAATAGCCCCTTGCCTTTGCCCCTCAACTGTTACAAGTATTTGTAAATTAGTGACTTACCTTAATGTCTTGATACAAGCATCAGCACCTCGTCGCATGTCCCAGACCCTGATAGCTGACTGAGATATAGTGAACACTAGCTGGGTCCTGGGACAGAAGCACACTTTTAGGACATTGTTTGGGTGACCTGGAAATGAGATGAGCTCCTTCCCAGTTCCTAGATCCCATGTCTTGGCAGTACGATCTAGGAATAAAAGGCAGTAAATATTACAAAGTATTTATGGTAGTAAGATACAGGCATTTTTTTCTAGTCTAACCAAGTCCATCTTAAAGAGATAATAGTAGTGGCGAAAGTCACTATTGAACTATAGTTATAAAAAGAAAGATTAGCTTTTAATAAACAAATAAATTTAATGCTCTTATTTCATTTTCTGAACATATTTTTTTATTTTGTAGAGTCAGTTTCAGAGCAGAAAGCAGATCTGACCTAGTAACTGCAGTAGCAGATAAACTATCCTGCTTCCTGTTTCTTGAACCACTTCTAGTATTTACTATGTGTATTATATGCTATTAGAGTGAAACCTTGGGGTAGCTTCTTCCTTGTAAGGTTTAGTTTAACATAAAATTGATTCAACTCACCTTTGCTTCCTGTAAACAAAAGATGGTCAGTAGCAAAGACAGAAAGGACAGCTTTAGTGTGGCCTTCAGCTGTATGTGTACAGGTCAGCATTGCCTTGCCTGGACCCACTGAGCGACTAGATGATGATGATGAAGGTACAATGTTGCCCCTGATGCATCAAACATTATGTTGTAATCAAATAACAGGTATTTAAAAAAAAAAGAACAAAATACACACAACAGAACAGAGCACAATTCCTCACTATTGATAAACAATTTTCATTTTTTAATAAGTGTCAGATTTTTTATTAAAAAAAAAAATGAAATACAAGTATATATCAAATTGAAGAAACATTTCTGTCAAATTCAAAAAGTACCATAATAATTATTGAGTAAATTAAATTAATCATAATTATAGTAATATTAATAGGTGAATACATTTAGCTCATTTCTTTTTGGCTGACCATTCATTCCTCTTTATAGACTGAGAATCACTTCCATCAGGTTTTTGAAGTTTGTAAGTAAAAAAGTAAAGTTTCCCTTTCAGACTTTGCAATCTATTGGGCAGATGATGTTAAGGTAATCGGTTTCTTTGGCCAACGGTTAACAAGCAAGGTGTCATGTGGCTAGCACGATAACCAACCGCTTTTATTTTCCCCAACTAAAAGTCAGGTCCCCAGTTGAGTTGGGTGGACTCAAAGGCACCCTAAAAATCCAAAAATTCATTATAGCAGTCTTCACCGAGATTCAAACTCAGGACCCCAAGTTCGGAAGTCGAAAGCTTAACCACTCAGCTACAGCACCCTCATTAAGTTTGTAAAGCCTGCAATTATTGCACATGGTCTATTGTATTTCACCATTTACATTAAGACTGAAATTTAACTTCCAGTGATTATATTTTTTTTAAAATTTTCACTACATTTATATATTAAAAAAACACTTTCAATCAATAACTTGTAAAATATAAAGACCTGTCAGGATTGGCTGAGGTACCACCTCCACTGTTACTGGTTAATCTGGAGAAGACATTCTCATCAGTGCTCCTAGACATCATGCGTCGAGCCATTGTGGGAGAGGCAGGAGGTGTAGTGTCTGAGGAAGTGTCACCCCTGGTCAAATGATACAAGGCATAACTTTACAAACAATATCAGAGTACACTGAATAGGGGACTCTAGAAACTGGAGTAACACAGCCTAGACTTGCTTAGAGACTACCTATCAGATGTGTTGTATAAGTACTTAGCTACTCAACAGAAGTGATCATGCTGTATAGAAAATATTTGATTTCAATTTCAAGTACAGTCAGATGTAATGGATACTTAGTATTCAATACAGACAGTGGAAACTTTTTGCAGTTGCCCTCAGCTTCTTTGAAGACAATACCAAAAGTTTCAAAACAAAGTAGACATTTTTATGACCTCACTTTATCACATTGATTTTGTTTTCAAAGTGCCTCTTCATTTTAAAGGCAATAGATAAGAAAAAAATGTTTACCAACATATTTGTTTTTGGTGGGTGTTTGCCATAACAAGTCTAGTATGTATTTTATAACAGGACTACAAGTAACAGCTTAATAAACTAGAGTGTATTCATTATTTGTAAATAAACAACACAAAACAAATGTAAAGACTTACATGGAGCTAGATCTACTCAAAGCTCTCCTAGATAAAATGGGGGATGACTCCACTTCTTTACGACGAAGTACTGGTGATGGTCTGAGTTCAATACAAACATTTTAACAAGTTGATGACAATTACATATACGTAAAATGTAAAGTGTGAAATTCAGCTTATACATAAAATGTTAACTGTGAAATTTGGCTAAGGTCTTCTACATTATATGTTTGTCACAGTCTTAGTTGACATTGCATGATCTAAAGTTCACGTCATGTTAATAGTTTAAAAGACACGTGGAATTCCTGATGTAGAAAACAGGAAGTAGAATGAATAAAGTTGACTTTGAGTTCAGTCAAGTCAAGTCAGTAAGGTCTTGCTCCCGGTCCAGGAAGGTTGGACGTTTCTTCCTGGACACTTGTATATATATGCATATGGCATGAAAGTCGATGGACTAGTCATTGTTGATTAATAATATTTGAGAGTTGATTTCATAATGTGCTTATTGGATATTAAAGTATTATTCGTATTTCAATGGATATCTATAGTTGAAGCTCCAGTGTCACTAGTAGTAATTGTTCTTATTGTTACCCGCTGAGATGCGGACGTGATTGATACTTTTGATACCGCTGTTATGCGGATAGGATTATTATTTCTTGACTTGTAGCACTAACAAGGAGTGCAGTATATTATTATTATGTTGTAAATAAACTTCATGTTGTCTGCTGAACGGACTTGAGTCAGTCGTATAGTGTTTGTCTCGTCACGTGTCTAGAGCACTTCAGGAAGTAAGAACCCAGTATTACACCATTCAATCAGTCTCTAATATTCAACCGATCATTGACATTCAACGTTCATTTACATTTTTGGTGGCCAGTATGTTGTGTTCTAGACACGCACGGACTCAAAACTCAACACCACTCAAGCGAAACCAGTCACAAATATTCAAGTAGATCATCATTGAACTAACCTGAGCCTGCACTTTTTCACCGGTTGACCTGACCCGTATTTACTAGAGTCCACTTTATCATTGACCAATTCGAACTTAACATCAATAACTTGTATATTTTAAACCTGGTCAATGCTCATTTCTCCACTATTGTCGACATCTTGAGATTGAGCACGGCGTGACATCACCATCGGCAGAAACCGAAGACAGCTGATACTTGTGTGGGTGAAAAACTCAAGGCGTCGCTCGAAGACAGCTGATACATTTGTGTGGGTGAAAAACTCAAGGCGTCGCCTGAAGACAGATGATACATCGTTTCTACGTGAGCGCTCGTCACCAACTTTTGACACGCTCCTGCATTGTCGAGGTCTCACCTTACATTGCTATACAGAAGGTCCTCCATTTAGACCTCTGTTCACTTATGGTCATTCTGTTTTTTCAGAGACTTTACATATTTGGATTATCTAAGCTGAAGTTTTCCACTTAAGTACTGTTGGATTATTTGGATTATTTATACAAATGTTCAAGTACTTTTGGATTATTGATCTTTGACGTTGAAGTTGGACTAACTTGTACCTATTGGCGCTCTCCTAGTCATCGTTGTACGCCGAAGAAATAACATGTGCCTGCATTACTACACTTACATTTTGGATTATCTAATTGGATTATTTGGATTACCTGTTGGACTTGTGTTAATTGTAAAGGTCAAGCGGAAGTATTTTTTGACATTACTTGAGCATTTGAGCCATCTTATGGCATATGACTGGATTATTTTACTACTACTTTGATGCTCACATTGATGTGTATTCTCAATCGGATTACTTAGTTACCTTACCCATGGATTATTATTGAACTACTCAAGCTGAATTTGTATTTGACAAGCTACAAGAGAGGATTAATCTACGTCAGTCTACAAAAGAAAGCCTGTAAGTTATAATTAATTATTGAATATATTTATATGATTAATAAAGTACATTGATTTTGCTGTGGTATAGCAGTAATTGAAGTTGGTTATATATAGAGTTAGTGATTGATAACTCTTGGAGCCATATTAAATTGATTTTCATTTTTTATATTTGTCACTTTTAAGGGCGGTCGGCGTGGGTCTGTCTTATGTTTTGAGACTGAAGCGGCACAATTTATTTGTTCCGTTCCATTTCACTTCATCTGATAGGAATCTTTAGGGATTTTCTTATTGTTCTCCTAGTCCTAATAAGGTCCGAGTAGACCAGCCTTGTTCGGTAGGGACTTCTAGATCATTTGGAAATTTTTTGTTTAGTTGTATATAGTTATGTTTGTACAATCGTAGTGTAATTTCTCTTTGTATTCATATTGTTTGTTTGTGTAAGTCTCGTATTTACATATCTGTGATTCTTCTGTCAAAGTCTTCTATTTATTGATTTCTTTTAAAGCAGACTGTATTGTTATCTATATTGTTTTTGTGTTTGTCATTTATCCTTTAATATATCTCTTTATTCTTTTATTAATTTAATTATTTTTTCATTTCATTTTTTTTCACTGCACATATAACATGTTACAAAGATATATTTGAAGTAATAATATTGTGTACATATATACTATCACTTGAATTAGAGCCTTATTTTTTGAGCTCTTGTACTTATTCTGTATTGACTCATTTTTCGTACTCTGATTATTTTGTTGGTACATTTTGACGCAACACTTATTACTATTGACTCATTTGTACATTGTATTTGGCACACATTGATTACAAACTCAACACATTTATTGGCCATCTATTATTTAAATATCAAAGATACATGCAAAGTGAGACATTATTATTTGTATTTTGATAACTAAGCACTCACTACACAGTTAATACTACATACAGATTGGAATCCTATATATTTGTTGACTTAATACACGTTGAAGATTATTTAATATTTATTGACATTATACACACTTGAAGCCTAAGCCCATATCTATCAACAATGTCTACCTATGATAAAATCTTGGAGTTGGCCAGAGAAATGGAATTGAAGGGTGAAAAGGAAAGAGAATTTATCGAAAGAGAATTGGATGAATTAAAGAAGAAATAACGTGAAGTAGCGGAACGAGATGAACGTGCGGCAGAAAGAGCGCACCAGAAAGAAATGAAAGAAATAGAGGGGAAAGTTGAGTTAGCTAAACTGGAAGCTGCAAAAGTGAATCCGAACGTATTACAACTGACACAGCAAGCCAAACCATACGTTTCAAAGTTCCATAAGTTTAATGAGAAAAATGAAACTCTTGAAAACTACATCGTGCAATTTGAGCACATAGCCTCAACGTATGACATGTCTCCCAGAGATATGGCTAAGCACCTACTCGCCAATCTCGCAGGTGAACCTCTGAACATAATAGCCACCCTGACACATGAACAAAAGACTGACTACAAGGCTGTGAAAAACAGACTCCTCGAACACTTTGGCAAATCCGAGGACCACTACAGAAAACTCTTTCGAGACATCAGATTGCAAAAGAACGGTGATTACAACAGAATTATCTTCAAAATTAAGCAAAATATCTTAAAGTGGCTCGAACTCTCCAACTGTGACATGAAGAAACCAGACGAAATCATTGATATGTTCTTAATTGACAGTGTACTATTGAATGTTACAGACAACGTTTTCACTTTCCTGAAAGAGAAGAAAATTAAAAACGAAACAGAACTCATAACTAACCTGAATTTATTCAAAGACAGCCATCCCAATCACACCATCGACAGAAGAGAACATCAAATAGCTGCCACCATTAACACTGATTCAAGTAAATTCAAGTACAGCAACAATAAAACCTGCTTTAACTGCGGCATAAAGGGTCACATAAAGAGCCAATGTAGATCAATCAACAGAAGCACTTTCCAGTATCGAAGTGGCACATATCGGGACAATAAATATGACAACAGAAGAAACAGCAGAGCAACCCAGAGTTACAGCCCTAATGATAGAAGAAGGCAATACAACACCAACAACGATAATTACAACTTCCAGAACTATCAAAGAAGACAGCAATACAATACCAACAACTTTCAGAACTATCACAGACAGTCCAGACGTGATGGTTACGAACGAAACAGATACAACAGAAATACTTCAAACAGATGGCAAAGTAACAGCAACAATAGAATCCATAGACGCCCTAGAAGTTATGACAACTCAGCCGCAACCATCGACACTCACAAACACGAACATGTAGCATTCATGATCTCAACTCCAGAAAATAATTCCTATCCATTACTTACAAACGGGCTGGACAACGCATCACGAAACAGTAACATTAGAACTGGAAACACACATGACACTAGTAGTTAGCAAGCTAGACATAGGGCAGCACAACATACAATTTTGTTTATTATACAATAGGATACAACACCATCACAAAATCATTAAATATCAGTAATATAACTAAACAATGACATTGTTCACATGAGTCAACAACTATAATTATCACACTATTTTACATAACACTAGCACCGTTAAGGACTCATTAGCCAGTACAAGTGTAATTCATTGAATCTGTTGATGCCATATTCTACATATAACTTTGATTGTATTTGTACACATGACACTTCAAAAGGTCATATGTGTTCAAATTTTTTTCATATGTGTAAATTATTTTTTCATGAGTCAATTTGAACAGAACTCAGTCATATTAGAACCTGAGTATGTGACACTATTTATTGAAATGTATTTTTCATTTTTTTCAAATGTACATAACCTTTGTAAATTGTATAGATTTGATTGTGACATTGATCTTCACTGATGAATTTATTTTCCCACATATCAGTTTTGAAGACTATTTGAGCTTAATCTATGGCTTGAAAAGATATACTTGATGATATGTAATGCAAAGAATGATTTTTTTAGAAGAATATTGTATTGATATGAGAAGTATTGGAGCATTATTGATGGCTCATGAAGTAATATATATAAAGTGTGATGTAATCACTGATTTTTGAGAAGAATATTGTATTGATATGAAAAAATTATTGGAGCATTATTGATGGCTCATGAAGTAATATATATAAGGTGTGATGTAATCACTGATTTTTGAGGAGAAGATTGTATTTAATATGAGAAAATTATTGGAGCATTATTGATGGCTCATGAAGTAATATATATAAGGTGTGATGTAATCACTGATTTTTGAGGAGAAGATTGTATTTAATATGAGAAAATTATTGGAGCATTATTGATGGCTCGTGAAGCAATATATTTGATGTGTGATGTAGACACTGATTTTTTGAGGAGAAGATTGTATTTAATGAGAAAACTATTGGAGCATTATTGATGGCTCAAGCAGTATATTTGATATTATGTGATGATAACACTAATTTTGAGAAGAATATTGTATGGATATGAGAAAACTATCGGAGCATGATTAATGGCTCAAAGTAATATATTTGATTTTTGAAAGAACATTGTATTTGATTGATGAAGACTATTAGAGCACTATTAATGGCTCGAAGTAATATATTTGATGTTACATAATGTGAAAAGCTTATTCATTTTTGAGAGAAGATTGTAACTTATACATTTGTTAAACCAACTTGAGCTCACAGCAAGACATATGAGCCAAATGAATATCATGATAACGACCTTCAAGCTTTAATATGCTTATGACTTTGATGATTTAGATATGTTCCTCATATATCATCACTGAAGAATATATTTTCTTGACTTTCATGATTTAGTAGCATTGTCGTTCACATTGCCCATTATTTTTGTACATAAACCATTGAGACAACATAAATATTTATTATAGATACATTTCACTTGCATTGATTTATTTTGAAAGAACATTGTCAATATTTTTTCATTTGACCATGTCACCATTGTCAATATTTTTCATGTGACCATGTAACCATTGTCAATATTTTTCATCTGATTATGTAACCTAAGTGGATAAACTAAGTATATTTGTATACGAGCATTTTTATGGCTGCTCACTCTGTTGTAAAATTAATATTGAAAGCATCCTATTGATGAATTGAGAATTTACTTTAAAATTTTGTGTAAAAAAAACAAAAACAAGACAACTTGCTTTTTCAAATAATGTTGACAACTATGAGTATTGTCTACACAGACAAATATTTTTCAAATATTGTAAGATCAAATGAGACCATATATTAGTCTCATAAAAATTTTTTTATAGCATAATAAGACATGTGCAAGAGATTATAGCACACATTGTACATTTGTATAGATTATTTTTTCTCTCAAAAGATGTGACTATACATATAATAGTATTATTACTTAAATTTTTTAAAAGATTTTTTCAAAATCTTTTTTTGAGGGAAAGGGCGTAATGTCACAGTCTTAGTTGACATTGCATGATCTAAAGTTCACGTCATGTTAATAGTTTAAAAGACACGTGGAATTCCTGATGTAGAAAACAGGAAGTAGAATGAATAAAGTTGACTTTGAGTTCAGTCAAGTCAAGTCAGTAAGGTCTTGCTCCCGGTCCAGGAAGGTTGGACGTTTCTTCCTGGACACTTGTATATATATGCATATGGCATGAAAGTCGATGGACTAGTCATTGTTGATTAATAATATTTGAGAGTTGATTTCATAATGTGCTTATTGGATATTAAAGTATTATTCGTATTTCAATGGATATCTATAGTTGAAGCTCCAGTGTCACTAGTAGTAATTGTTCTTATTGTTACCCGCTGAGATGCGGACGTGATTGATACTTTTGATACCGCTGTTATGCGGATAGGATTATTATTTCTTGACTTGTAGCACTAACAAGGAGTGCAGTATATTATTATTATGTTGTAAATAAACTTCATGTTGTCTGCTGAACGGACTTGAGTCAGTCGTATAGTGTTTGTCTCGTCACGTGTCTAGAGCACTTCAGGAAGTAAGAACCCAGTATTACACCATTCAATCAGTCTCTAATATTCAACCGATCATTGACATTCAACGTTCATTTACAATGTTTAGAAAAAATGATTTGGCCTTTAATTACTAATTGTCTATGATAGTCTAACACAAACCTAATATGAAAGAAAATTGTCAAGTCTCACCTTGGGAGAACTGATTTTGGTTTGGCCAGCATGCGTGGCGGGGGTGCCAATAGCCTTTCCTCCATCTCATCTTCTGTGCTGTTGGCTGCATCTGGTGACATGGGGCTCATGTCTCCACCATCCCCTACAACCTCAGAAACATCCACAGTGGGGGGAACATGGTTGAGGTTAATAGTGGCAAAGACGTTCACATCCTTGTTCTCATAGGGAGACTCTAGCAAAGGCAACAACCCATGCCCAGTATCACCGCTGCTGACATAGAGTAGCTCCTGTGGCGTAGTTGTCTTCCTTCTAGCCTGATGTAGAGTGTAAAGGAGTAAGGAATATGAATAAAAAATCTCATTTGCAGTTCAGTTTTAACAATTTAATACAGCGAGACATGATCTCTCTCTCTCTTCCCCCCCAAAAAAGCCTCATATTGATTAATAGAAAATGGAAAAGATTCTAAGGGTTTTAAGAAAGACAAGATGCCAACTGAAAAATGTTTGGCTTAGAGAACAGGTCCTAAACAAAAAGACTCTTATCTAAACTATCAAAATATGTAAATGGAAGAAAACCCAACATTGCTAAACACAAGACAGAATAAGTATGTAAGTTAAAACGAGAGCATTTCTCACAATTCAATTATTACTTTAAAACTACTCAAAAATAATCATTGCAAAACAGTTATGTGTTATTCACATATTTATGACTAGTCAAGTACCATGCCATTGTTTATAGGTGCATACAGAAATAACATAATGCTGCTGTTATATACAATGAACAAAGCTTACTATACATAAACAAACATATATACTGAGATATTGAGTTGATATTAGTATTATGAGATATGTATACATACAGTATAATACATGACATAGACCTAGTGACCCACTGCAAGGAAATGTTACTAAGCTTGCTGGCCAAATATAAACAAAATACACCATATCATTGGTATTCTTTTTCACACTGGGCCAAGTAGGTCTATATATTATAATATAATAAATATTAGCTAGACTTATCAGTATCAATGCATTCTATAAATAATTCTATGAACACAATGCACTCAAGGCATGAGAGTTTATCATTTCAAAGTAGCACATTGCATTATCAATAATGATTTAAAAAGAGCTCTCATATTTTATAGAATAGATCAACAGATGGTGTTTTCTGTAAATATTTTAATGTGGATTTACATGAACTTTAATTACAAAATGAGCTGGAAACTGAAGTATCAATTATCCCACATCAAAAGCTATGTTTGTATTTAAGGATTCAATGTAGTTCATGTGCTGTTTAGTCTACTAGGCATGTATGTAGATATAATTCTAGACACTAAATGTATACTTTGATTCACACATACAACTAATCTAGAATCTTTAATAAAATTTGTTAATAAATAATAAATATTGTTTATATATTTAGCCCTAACAATATTTTTTATACTTTGAACTGAATTGCAGATATTTAATATTGTAATTTTTTTTTTATACTTAGAAACAACAACACGTTTCTATGAAAACTCAAGACTAATCTAACATTTTAATTTCCAGAGAACTTTTAAAGTGATAAATTGACAGTAAAAGCTACACCAAGGAAAGGTCTGAGTTGCAGGCAGCAAATTTTGTTTTGGAAACCTGAGATTAACTCCTTATCTGTTGTTTCTGGTTTTATGAAGCTGAGAAAAGAAAGATTCAGTGTTGTTTGATAAATACAAGTGGATGCAGCCAGATCACTTTCTTTTTAATTCATTCAAACCCATGAAAAGAGTGAGTAGCTCTGAGCTGTGAAAATAAGTTTTTGTTGTCTAGACTTAAGTGATAACACCTAGAGGTTTTGAAAGACACATTGGACGCTGGAGAAAGGCTTGAAAGAAACCTAGTCAAGATTGATCAATAGAAAGAACTCCACATTAAATAGACATAAAAGATGTAATCAGGCATTAGTCCCATGCTTTAGATAATAGTTAAACAAGTTAGATTGATTTGTTGTTCAAGTTTTATGTAACCTAGAAAATCACACTCAGTTTATAGAAAGAATTTAAGGCATTCTTTTTGTCAGCATATGGCAATATCAACTGTGGTTTCAATGAAAGAGTTTGCTTTTGTCAAAGATTTCCTCCTGACCAGAGAACCATTTGACAGCTATAAATGCATTGCTGCATTCATTTGTTAGAATGTGTACACTAAATCAAGTCAACAATTAAATCAATGCCGCCATGTTTACGATGGTAAACAGGTGGTGATGACAACATTGTTTTGATTTTGTCAAGCCTTGCTAAATACATTGATGAAACTAGGACAGTTGAACATAATTATGTAAACAATGATTTGATTTGTTTCTTTGACTTAGCCAGTAGTGCAACCTGAAATTCAAGTTTTAAAGAAATGTCACCAACTTATAAACAAATGAAATAAGTTCCTGAAAGCCTAACTTAAATATTCGTATTTACAGACTTTTTAATAAAAGTGATGGTGACATAAGAAGCAAATGGAATTGAGTACATTCTATTCTTCATTTCTCAATTATCAACATAATGACAGGTTGTAGTATTGCTTACTGGTTGCACTACTGATCAATGTTGGTGTATCCACGACTGATATTCAACTGCCCTATTTGGGCTAAACAGTAAAGATGGGCTTAGTCAAGCCGTGAGAGAGTGATAACATATTGATCATGCTGGTATAGAGTGTGTGTTTATGCCACCATAATACTGGTGACTTTAATGTCCTACCGGAAGTGACAGTCTCAGGAACAACTGCAAAGGAGCATCAACAAGAGGAAATGATTACAAAACATACTGACCAAGGACACAGTCAACTGGCATGGCCTGGGTCTGAGTTCTCAATCTAACCAGTTTTAAACAAGCTACACACACAGTATATAAAGCGTACATAAATATATATTTGTGTATGAGGGCAAACTAAGCAGGTTTTAAATTGTGCTACTCTGAAATTCCAATCTACAGTTCATTACAGCAAACCAAAATAATTAAGTGCGATATTTCAAAGTAGGGAACACATTCATATATTTGGACACCTGGTCTACAGTACTGCTGTCGAATAAACATTATAAATCTTTACAAGCTTCAGTACACTTTGCTGGCTACATTTCTTCAAACAGGTAAATGTAAAACTTCTATTTCATAATAGTTATGACTAAAAGCCTGAGATCACTTCCAGCATAATTTGATTTTAGTTGAACCAAACATTGATTAAGCTTCTAAAGAAGCTAAAACATTTTCATCTCACCTTTTCCCGCCGGGCCAGAGATTCACTTGTTGGCAATATCCTTGACGCAGGAAATACAACTGCGGAATCTAGCATGCTGATAATAAATAGATATTATAGCTGACATTAATTCAAAATAAACATAAGATCTGAAAAAAACTAATAAAATAAATGATTTTTAGATTGAAAGAAAAGTTCAACTATGGTATAGGATTGCTACAACAGAAGTACATATGTAACAATAAATTACTTATGACCTAAAACATTAGAGTAGGCTCTTCAAAATAGAAGTTTACATTTTAACAATAGTTAAATATAAAACTACAAAACTACACTTTAAATGAAAAAGGGCTTAGTAAAACTATACTGGACATATCATTTATTAGTCCATAAACAAAGAAATAATATTTGATACTACTGCTCCCATTAAGAATATTCATATCAATACATCCACAACAAATATAATTATTTATGTCACAGTTCTTTTATTTTTAGACAGAAATCGTTAAAAATTTCTAATACTTAAATACAAAAATGTAAAAAAAAAAAAAAGGATAAAGTATTTTTTCCTCAATAATGATGAAATTATTTTATCAAAATCTTTTTTTTCTAAAAATTGTATATAATTGTGATGAATTGAAAAAACGTATCCTAATGTTTGATGAAACCAAATGATAAGTGCAAACATCAAAAACAGAAAACTATGGAGCTGTATAGATGAGTACAAACTAACATAGTGAGAGTCAGTGAGGGCAGGACAAAGACACAATGTGTTGAGAAGTTTCCCTTTGAACACTCTATAGATCTATTACAAAGAAATCATAGAGAAAGGACTTATGAACAAAAACATTACAAAAAAGAATAGATTACAGATTAGGAAACAATCTTTTCAAATGTTGAACATGAAGAAACACATTCTGTTTGAAACAAAAGATATAACGTATTAAAAGTTGTCAAAGTAGGAAGTTGTTACTTGGAGATGAAAACATTGAAAGATTCTAAGTCAGTACTATAACAGAATGAAATATAATAGTACCGAAGATAAGAAACTTCATAAGATGAGAAGGGAGTAAGACTTGTACATAGTATTAAATTATAATTATTTAACAAATAGCTAATTGACTCTTTCAAATCAGTAATCAACAGACAAGTTAATTCTAGTTTGTCTTCTTGATCTCAGATCTCAAAGAGGGAACTTGAAACAGCAAAGGAAATATAATTTGGGCCATAAGATGGATGGCTGCCTGGTCATGTGTATGTGCTCTGGACTATTGATTGATGGTCTCCATGGAAGAAAGTTCAAACCCTGCCCACTGCCATTCCCCGTTATCCTGTTTGGTCTAAGATTTAATGATCTTCAAATCCGAAGGAACATTCAAAACATATAAAAAGATTTTTATTGCCATACCTCCATTTTCCAAAAGGTTAATTTAACATATCATCAATTTTGTTCTTCAATTATTGAGCTCACTTACTTCAAAGAATAATTTAAAAGTATGTTATAAAAATCTCTAAAACATGTAGATTTAGATCTAGGCTGATTAGTTCTAAACAAGGCTAGGAAAAAGGGGTAGTTATGTTTACAAGGCTAGGCTAAACAGAAAAGTTATCTAACCTGATCTAAAGCATCTTTCAGCTGGTTCTGGTATACATATAAAGCAAGACAAAGCAGAAACTAAAAGCTAATGCAAATAAACACAGCTCTAACAATAATCTGCACAGGGAGTTGGACGGATAGTTAATCATTATACATAATAAATACACATATTAAAACAAACCAACATTCAGTAGAGTTAAAAAAAAAACATGACATCAAATTATATAAAGAAATGAAATAATACCACCGCAGGTTCCAGGACAAAGGTCAAGGCAGAAAAGAGAATTTCATCATGTTAGAGAAACAAGATATTGACATATTAGAGACAATCTTTTTGGTTTGAGGAAGAAAAATTGCAACTATAAGGAAAAAAAATACTTTATTCTTTTCCTTCCTATTAAGCTACATTTAGAAGAATGTCTTTTAGCTCAAAGCTTCTTTAGAGGAAATTGAAGAAGGATGGTGGTTAGAAATCAATACACCAGATAAAAGAGTTGACAATATAATGTGAATACCACAAGACCAGCTAGTACTTAAAAGAAAACTCCTGCCTTAAACTTGTTCAATTAACAAGAAAAATATAAAAATACTTAAAAAAAAAACACCACCAAGTTATATTAAGCGTGGTTGTATCAATTAGTTTGGATCAGTCAAATTTGTGATATATCTAGACTAACAATAGTAAATCTGTGAGATTAGAAATATCTTTATCAATTGTTTTCGTTTAGCGCTATTTTTTTTAGATTTCTCACTATGCTATGATTCTTTGTCTGACCAGTTTGGGGGGAGAAAGTTGCTCGTATCTGGGTAAATTTTACTGTACTAGCTTTTTAAAGGGCATTCCTAAAAATTTAATGAAAAAAAAAAGGGTGAATGACCTGAATTCGAATCCAGAGATCAAGCCTCCAGCTGACACTCTAACCAACATGCTAGTGAAGTGCTTATGATAATAGAAGGTTTTATAGTTATCTTGTTAGTTTTAAACTTTAAAGTGAGGTCCTACAAAAGAGACTAATTCAGCTTCTATCATCACATTAGTCAAGTACAATTTCTTTACCTTGTTTGATACCAAACAAAATAATAAATTACCAATAGTTAATTGACTAAACTGATTAGTTTTTGTATTTCTTGATTCTTGTGTTGTCAAGTAAAATAAATAGCTGCAAAATTTAAGCTTGATCCAAGATCAGGTGTCAGAGAAATAACGTACAAACTTTTTACCAGACAGAGTGAGTTGACATAAACTTTGTAAAAAAAAACAACAACTCAAAATATGTGTGAAAACCTTTTTTAAAAAACAACAACAACAGAAATGTGTTTAATTATCAATTTATATTGTTAGATGTAGGAACAGACACTAGCCAAAATCATGGAAGATTTAATTGACTACAGTAATTACAGGGTAACACACTAAATAATGTTTGGCTAGGTCTGATATCCTACATTAAATATTGGCAATGATCAATAACAGTTCACCACAAAGATAAATTTATCTTGTCAGGTCCATTGAAATTACAAACATTTTTTCCAATCTAATTATGTTTTTTTTATTAAATTTATTAGAACTATTTGGTAAATCCAAACACTTGCCTTACAGTTACTGATGCAATAACTAGACAAAGTGACTCAGCTAAACTTTGTCAGCAACACAAAAAAAGCTAAACTAAAAGTTTACTGACTAAAAAAATGTGTGCAGGTGAGTTGGCTGTGACTAAATAGATATAAGACAAATGTCTGCCATAAAGCACAGCAGCAAGAGTCAAAAGCAACAGTTAATAGCAGGTATAAAAAGCAAAGGGCAGTACTTCACAAGGATTCTAATTCTATAATGAGATGGTTCATCATTTGAATTGAAAATAAGATAAAATGATTGCTTTATTGATTCCTGATGATTTATTGATTTCTACCTGTTTATAACATCAAAGAAAGCACATACAAGCACAACAATCAGTATTGATAGAACTCTCAGACCAAAGTGATCTACACAACACAAGTCTCTGTCCCATGTCAATCAAGAAGTAACATGTGCTCTCACTGAGTGAGAACAAACAAGCTCATGAACCTTTCAACTATTCTTTTAATAGCCAGAAGTTGGCCATTTTGATTTCAAATACCAAAATCATTGTGAAATGTGTGCATGTTTTCTTGGAGTCATTTTGTTTGTTAATATAGTTTCTCAAGAAAAAGCAGGCTAGTTTGTCTGATTTTTACCACTATTTTTTATTAAAAATCCAGACAGCAGCTTATATATGTTTCCTTTCCAGTGATTGAATGTATTATGTAAAATGTTTGTATGTATTCCAAAGTTTCATTTTATATGAATATTGTCTGTGTTATGTGCTTCCATGCTGTGTCTTATGCAGGTACATCAAACGGATGTTACACTCAAATAACAAAATCCAATAACTCAGGCGAATGGCCAACAATATAAGATAGTCGACGCTGATATTGAATGTTGAACAAGACGTTTAATAATAACAAAGGGAACCGTCAAATGCCTTCAAGCTAAATCTCTGAGTCTATAAAAACTGCCTCTCTCTGAAGCCTTCAGAAGCATTCTGTTTACATTTTGCTATTCTTACTAAAATTCTATTCTTGTTTTTACTAGTTATGTCATTGTCTCTATGTACCTTTCTATGAAACAAATAACTAATTCCTAATCGTGCCAAAACATCTGGCAGTCGAGAGCCTCAAAATAAGTCATTCTACAAAAGTTTACTGTTTACAGTGATACCTAGATATAAGTATGAATTTATTTTAGGTATTCATTTGACATTTTTTATATTAAGTTAGTCATTTTTGTTATCTATGTTAATATTAAGTGTTATTATTTTCTTTTGAATCTGAGACATACTTAGTTTTATCTTTTGAATGTAGCACAAAAATGAGTGTCTATCATTTACAAAAAGAGCATACAGGACTGAAGAAAGCATTCAACTCTCTTGAAACTCAAAAAATTAATGATGAGATTATTGCACATCAAACTAGAAGCATCTGATAAGAAAATGGTTAAGTATGAGTTATGTCAAAGTTGAACAAGTTATGAAAAACACCTTTGTTTAAGTTGTGTTTAGTTATGAGTTATGTCAAAGTTGAACAAGTTATGAAAAACACCTTTGTTTAAGTTGTATTTAGTTATGAGCCTTTCATAATCATGATAAAAACTGTTTTAGAAGAGAGACAGTTCCTCTGTCAGCTTGTTTTGTCAACTGATAGGAGGATATAGGTTTTGATAAAGCATTTCACTGATGTAAGATCCACTGAGTATGAGTCATCCCAACATCTATTTTGATTTTTGTGGACATTGAACTGATTATAAGAATGCTATGAATAATTTCTGAGAAAGTAGAAGATATCTGATCTTCATAAAATGTAATCAGTTTCTCAGTTATTTGTAGATTTCTGAAGCCTTTGAAAAATTAGCTTGATTTATTTGAACAATGAAATAACATCCTCAGTAACAAAATAGACACTGGCCAGAGAAAAGTCAAAGTCAATTTAAGCACATCCATTCAACAGACAATAACAAGACATCCCTCAATACACCTGAACTAAAGTTGAGAAAAGTGAATCCAATATAATCAGGACACGACACTCCAGAGAAACTTAAGAGAAATATTAAAAGTAAAAATGTAAATTTTATAGGAGAAATCACTTGGCTACAGGCGGCTTTAGAGCGAGACAGAGGAAACACATTCAAGATCAAAAGAAAATCCACTGTCGATGACAGACATAGAAGGCAAAAGAGAATCTCAATTGATGACCTGACAATGTTTATGTCTGCACTGGATGTGGCAAAATAGCTGGGGCTGCATAGACATGTGAAATACTGCACTCCTCATTAATCTTCAAACTCGAAGATAAGCCTTTTATATATATAACTTCTCTAATCAATAATTATTTCACCAGGTTCCAGAGACAACCATAAATAACACTGTACGACTTGTGAAAGACAGCTATAGATAATGCACTGCATCTTATAGGGCCATTATTTGTATAATTTCATTTAGTCACTTGGTTCATTTTAGTTTTCATGAAAACAAGTTTATTTGATAGATATATATCACCAGATATTTTTAAAATGAATTCTTCCACAACATCATGTTAGAATATACTTGTTTTTTGACTCACCTTTCAGCAGGAGAAGAAGACGATGAACTTGATGTAGACTCCATATCTAGACAAGAGACCAAGAAATAATTCACAACTGTCTTTCTATTCATAAAGACTAGTCATACCCATTTATTGAATCAAACACGACTATTTTTTTTTTGGTTACTGCTAAAATGTACTTACTAAATTTATAACTATTTTTCAATGGTTGAAAACATTCAAAAGGAAAATTTTATTTTGCATATGGATTTTGTTTTATTAAAAAAAAAAAACAACAACAATGAAAAACAACTCACAATTATTGATACATAATTTGGCATACAACTTTAAGTCTCAACAAGTAGATGTTATGAGAGTGGTTAAAAAAAAAAGTGTGCATAACATTAAAACAAATTTCATCAGATAATTAGAAATAAACAGAAGACTACTAACCATCTGGGTCATTCTCTGTCATCAAATTGTCCACTTCAATGTTCACATGGTCATCCATCATGTGTCGCAGCAAATCCTGCTGAAGGGCATTGTTGAGTTCAGTTTGATGCAGTCTGCCCTGGAGTTCTCTCAGTTCAGACTCTCTCTGGGCAATGACCAATCCCTGGGTAGCAATAAAATGAAATGCAAGTTATTTACGCCACTGATCTTTACTGAACAATATTTATCTGACAAACTCTAAATGTAAATAATAAGAAGAATTTGAGTTGATTTAATTGAGCACAAATAAAATGCCCCCACCAAAATGCTTACCTTATCCAAAGCCCTGTGGTAAAATTTCTCAATAACATACTTGGCTTCTTCCAGTGACATCGACTCTATCAGAGCACTGACCTCTACATTACTGTCACCATCCTCCTAAGGATTAGCAAACAAACATAAAAACTTTGCTAAACAATGTCACTACAAATACTAATGTAATATTTTGAACTAAATTATAAACTAAACACTCAGAATTTGATTTCTTCTACAAGCTCTTTAGGTTTTTTTTTGTTTTTTTTAAAAACTATTTGAAGTTGCTGTTAACAAAAATATTTGTTAGGAGAGGAAAACATTTTAACATGGTAAAATTGTAGCAAGATAAATTTTGAATAAAAACTATGGGACTGACCTTTGACTCCTCCATTTGCATAATATTTGACTGACACTCATTAATGTTTTCCTGAGCATGTTCCACTTTAAAAGAGATGTCATCAATCACTTTGCTCAGCTTACGTATGACTTCCTCTGGCTGTGGAGAAAAAAGAATGGTCAGCATGGAATAAATGTGTGCTAGAAAATCAGAGGCCTACCTTAAATGTCAATACAAATATAAAAAAACACAACAATTGAAATGAAACTTTGAGGTATTTGAATCAAAACATGAAAGTATATTGAGATAAATGTAGTTCAAATTACTAGTTGGGATGACAAGCTAGACATTGCTAAAAAAGGTTTGTACAAGATTCTTAGTCATCAAGTCTACTGTTAACGTGGGAAACTGACTTTTTTTTCTTTGTTTCTGTAAGATCCCTAGAACAAAAGTTTAATACCTGGTTATTGGCCAAAGCATCTTTCTTTCGTCTTTCATATTTCTCTATTTCTTTGGTACATTTTTCTCTTTGCTGAAAAAAAAAATTAAAGATAAATTAGTTATGGTTCTCGAAGTAATTAAAACCTGAAAAACAAAAACCCAATAAAAACAAAAAAAACAAAAAAAAAACTTTATAATGCTGATCCAAATAAATACATGAGTGGAATGTGAAGATGACAACCTTTAGCCAGATGTCCATGTCTCTCTCCAACATTGTGATGGTTTGCCTCTTTGTTATAACTGACATCACCTGAAGAGCAAGAAGTTTACTCATTTAGTTCTGCTATAGCCTCACATATTTAGGAGAACAAAAAAATTGTTTTTATTTCAAACACATCATTTCAAAACATCAAGATGATTAAAGATTCTAAATTGTGTGTGCTTTTAACTGGAGCCAGTCATGCAGTCTAAACTTTAATCTTTGATCTATCTCAGTCTCATTAACATTTAGACCAAGATGTTTAGCGACTAATACTAATAGGAACAAATGTCTAGCCAAACTAGCACTAAAAGATTCTAAAATAAGCCAGAGAGAGTCTGTATATGCTTGTTGCTCACATTTCTCTCAAGAGAATCCCACTTTTGTTTGGCAACTTTAGGCTGGAACTTAGACCTCCATTTCCTTCTGGTTGGAGATGATGGTACAGGCGCTGTGAAATAAAAAAAAAGACATTGAGGGAATTTTTTTTTGCTTAAGATAATTTTTTTTGTGTCATAGACATTTTTAATTTTAGAATTAAAATAAAATTTTTTTGGGTTCTTTATAAAAAAAAATGTCAAGCATAGTATTTGGTGACTTATGAGGATGATGCTTTAAAAAGAAAACACATCTAAATGAGGCACATAAACAAAAATAAGGTGATGTTCATTTTTAAGATATACCTTGTTCTTAAGGAGGTTAGGTAAGTGGGAAGCGTGGTCGAGAGGCTATGTGCGCTTGAACTTGGCTTGGCTACCTATGAAGGGGGCTCGAGGTTCAACACCCGACTCGGGCAGAGTTGTGTTTACTGAGCGCCTAAAGGCAGCACGGAAAAACCTTCTCCTAGATACCCCCTCCCCACCACTGGACCATAACTGAGATTGGATGAAAGCGCTCTTAGCATGCTATAAGCATGAAAGTAGCACTATATCAAAGCCATAATTTATTTATTTATTTTTAAACAAGTTCCAAGTACATCAAGATACACTAGTCATTATAATCTAAGCTAAAATCTGACTTGCCAGATGAAGAATAGAACCCCAGACTTGAAGGTTGCCAGATGAAGAATAGAACCCAAGACTTTAAGGTTGCCAGATGAAGAATAGAACCCCAGACTTTAAGGTTGCCAGAAGAAGAATAGAACCCCAGACTTTAAGGTTGCCAGATGAAGAACAGAACCCAAGACTTTAAGGTTGCCAGATGAAGAATGGAACCCAAGACTTTAAGGTTGCCAGATGAAGAATAGAACCCAAGACTTTAAGGTTGCCAGATGAAGAACAGAACCCAAGACTTTAAGGTTGCCAGAAGAAGAATAGAACCCAAGACTTTAAGGTTGCCAGATGAAGAATAGAACCCCAGACTTTAAGGTTGCCAGATGAAGAATAGAACCCAAGACTTTAAGGTTGCCAGATGAAGAATAGAACCCAAGACTTTAAGGTTGCCAGATGAAGAACAGAACCCAAGACTTTAAGGTTGCCAGATGAAGAATAGAACCCCTGACTTGAAAGTTGCCAGATGAAGAATAGAACCCCAGACTTTAAGGTTGCCAGAAGAAGAATAGAACCCAAGACTTTAAGGTTGCCAGATGAAGAATAGAACCCAAGACTTTAAGGTTGCCAGATGAAGAACAGAACCCAAGACTTTAAGGTTGCCAGATGAAGAATAGAACCCCTGACTTGAAAGTTGCCAGATGAAGAATAGAACCCCAGACTTTAAGGTTGCCAGAAGAAGAATAGAACCCCTGACTTTAAGGTTGCCAGATGAAGAATAGAACCCCAGACTTGAAGGTTGCCAGATGAAGAATAGAACCCCAGACTTGAAGGTTGCCAGAAGAAGAACAGAACCCAAGACTTTAAGGTTGCCAGAAGAAGAATAGAACCCCAGACTTGAAGGTTGCCAGAAGAAGAATAGAACCCCAGACTTGAAGGTTGCCAGAAGAAGAATAGAACCCCAGACTTGAAGGTTGCCAGATGAAGAATAGAACCCCAGACTTTAAGGTTGCCAGATGAAGAACAGAACCCCAGACTTGAAGGTTGCCAGAAGAAGAATAGAACCCCAGACTTGAAGGTTGCCAGAAGAAGAATAGAACCCCAGACTTGAAGGTTGCCAGATGAAGAATAGAACCCCAGACTTTAAGGTTGCCAGATGAAGAATAGAACCCCAGACTTTAAGGTTGCCAGATGAAGAACAGAACCCCAGACTTGAAGGTTGCCAGATGAAGAATAGAACCCCAGACTTTAAGGTTGCCAGATGAAGAATAGAACCCAAGACTTTAAGGCATCAAATGCTCTACTGCCTAGTCATGTTTTAACAAGTGGTCTTAATACTGTGTGTGATCAACAACTTAAATATACACAATTATTGCTACATTATTATAGCATGAGCTAGACAAGACAAGGAACAGCATAATGAAGTATTAAGTTTTGTGTTTCAACAAAAGAATTGACTTATTTACCTATTGGTATCGTATTTGGTTTGTCATACTTTCCAACTCTACCAGCTGCTTTTAATGACATAGGCTTCTGTCGTTTCCTCAGAGCTTCAACCTGCAAGTAAAGGGCAGATAACTTGAGTTGGATCTAATGTTATGACTCTGGCAAATGGCCCTAACTACATAGCGGTTTTATGAGCTCTCTATATGGAAAGGGTGAAAAATATTTTCCTGTTGGATAAAAAAAAAAGCTTTTCTAGTGTGACTAAAAAATTATAATACTATTCTTTGTATTTATTGTCCCAAACTATAATTTCATGCAATTAAAGTATTCAGTATAAAAGGTTGCAGGATAACATATTACGAACAAAAGCTACTACCAATGACAGGCATAGAAAACTTAAATTGGCTATTTTGTCTGAATTGGTTGTGGGAAAAATATATAAATATATAGATAAATCTTTTATATAGTACAAAGATCAAGACTGCATGACTAGATTGACACATGAAATGCATAGGATGTAATTATCTTCTTTTTTGAAGTAAAGTCTGTAAAATATAAGATAAGAAGATTCACATACAATTTCGCTTAGTTAGTATTACTAAATTGATAAGTAAATTAATAAATAACAATGAAGCTTTGGTATAAAGGTCCATATATTGAGCTCACTAAGTGTGTAGAAGTGTATGTTTTCTGTCATTTCTCTCTATTTCAAAAGATAACTTGTTATGCTATTTTTGTACATCCAAAATAAAATATAACACAAGTAATGTAAACATCATTGATGTAACATGTGTGAAAGAAAGAAACTATAATTAATGTTAACATTTTGTACAGAATGCGGGCTGTCAATATTTAGAGTTATTCGTATTAGGTTGAATGTAATTGTGAATATAAAAAGAGCATGTTATTTTGGCTAGCACTCATAGTGTTTTTTTAAAATGTTTTCCATGTTTCGGATGTTCCTTCAGAGTTGAAGATAATTTACTTCCTAGTCCAAATCTCCCACAGGACGACATGGGGATGGCAGCGGGCAGGGTACCCAGGACCATCGAGAAGTCAGAACGACAGTTCAGCATGCAAACCGCACGACAAGTGTTGGGGCATTGTTTTATAAACATTTATTTTAATCAACATTTGGCAGAAGAGCTATAGTAGTTGTTGTAAAGTGAGAAATAAAATATTCAGGTTCAATGTCAGGCCATTTAGCTCTAAATATAATCATATAAAATAATCATTCAAATACAAGATGACCAAATTCAAATCACAATTTTATTTCAATTTCTAATTATCATGAATATTAGAAGAAGCGCAGTAATGCCTGCAGTATACATTAATTTAGAATATATATATATATATATAACAATAATAATATACATATATATCTTTCAGAAAAGCAAATGAAAAATGAAGAAGTGTTAAAAAAAAAGATAATTCACATTAAGTAAGTCATATTTTTAATACAGAAACAATGAGACAGTTACCTCCTCTTGTTTTCGTTTCAACACAGCATCTTTCTGTATTGTCTGTCTCTCTAAGTGTTTGATGATGTTGTCTTTCCTGAGTTGTTCTTTTTTCAACTGACTGACTTCCTTGCTACGCCTGGCCTCATTATGTTTGTTTTTGTCTACCTCCTCTTTCACCTGTTTGATTAGCTTCACCTACAGGGTAATAAACAGAGTATGTATGTTGTATATACTTCAAGGTCAAGGATTTCACTAATAACAACAAATATTTTACATAAACCGATATGATCATTAAAGCAATAATGGCTAATATAATCAAGTGACACTGACCAATGTTAGGATATTTAATAAATTTTTATTGAATTTAGTTCTGTGTACAGCAATTGCAATTGTATTTGCTTTTTCATTTTTACTGTAATGACAATCAATGTTTTAGAGAACACTATCTCCCTTACACGACTGAAGATAAGCCCTACTATGGTAAGAATGGATGCAGAAAAGAAGATGTCTGGAAGCTGTTACATTTAAAATCTTCTGCCAGCAAATAAATAGTTTTTCTGTGAACTTCAGCCATATTCAAACTGTGGACTTTCCACTAAACTTCCCTGTTTCATTTGCTCCATCAAAAAATGTTATTTTAAATTATTCTTTCTGAGAACCAGGATGAGCTACAATGTACAGACTTTTCTTATAACATAAGGAGGAAGTGAAAGATGAATAGAAGGATGCACAAACACAGAGTGAGACAGACGAAGCTATCAACTCTATTTGGCTATGCTTTGTAAGAAGTTATCTTTTTAGAGACAGATTTACTAATGTAGAATATCATGTATTCTTAGCTATGATCCTTCTTTAATTTTTTAACCCAATAACAATAATTTTTTTTTATCATAAATCATCATTACTGGAAGTTTTTTTCTTACTTAAGTTGACTATAGTTAAGTAGACTTTAGATTGCAAATTATTTTAGCAATTTGATTGTATAGAAGCCTAGTTGTTGTCTTCTTCATTAGTTGTGTTTTATATTCACATTTCTTCTATTACATCTTTTTAGCATGACAAACCAATATGATTAAACCTACCTCATAAAATAAACCAAATAGTCTGAAGTATATTCTAGAACAGTTTGTGGACATTTACCTTTGTTTTCTTCATTTCAGACAGCTCATGTTGCAAGGTCTTCATTTGCTGCTCATAATGTGAACTGTTCTTCTGTACCCTGGCATGTTTTTTCTGTTCCGCTTGCATCTTCCTCAGTTCTTCCTGCAGCTGGTTCAGCTTCTTCTCATACTCTAATTTCACTTTCTTGCTGGTCTCTGCTGATGGCTGACTGACTTTGTCTGGACAAAAACATTAACATTGGAGTTTAGTGTTTTAACAAACAAAGAGATCCTAACACTCAGGAAGACCAAAATAATTTCAAGCAGAATTAAGTTACCAAAGAAAGCTGCTAGGATTTAGTAAAATAGGAAATTCATAAAAAAAACTGCAAAATTGGGGGAATAAAAAAGAACAGTACCAATGTTGGCCAAGACTTTATCTCTCTCCATCTCTGTCTCTTTGATCTTTAAGGTCAGCTGCTGGACTTTACTTTCATAGTGGACCTTCAAGGAGTTCATTTTTTTCTGGGTCTGTTCCAGTTCATCGATTAATTTTTTTTTGATAGTGATGTCACAGGTCAGTTTGGCCAGATCTTCATGGACATTGTCCAGCTCTGCCACAATGAAATAAGCATGGTTTAGAAGAAAAATATTATTAGAAACTAGATTTTAAAAAGTCAGACCAATGTCTTAGCAATCAAGTTAAATGAGGGGACTTAAACAGAAGTGAGCATCTAACTAAAAGCCAAATGTCAAAAGTAGAAGCATATCATGCTGGAAATCACTTTTTTAAGTGTATTGAATCATGTGGAATATTTATTTTTAGCTTTATTCTACATTCTTAACTATTCTTTTTTTGCATCCACAAAAGATTACTCTTTTTGTTTTGAATCTCCCTAGAAACAAATATGGCCTTCTGCTTAGCTGTAAAGAAAGACTGGAGTTTAGAGAAGTTTTACCACTTAAAACATAAATCAAATTGCATTTTCTTTTAATTTCTATCATTATAGCAGAAAGAGACAAATATTGTGCCAAAAATACCAAAAACAAAACAAATAAAAAACACTAAAAATAGACAATACAACATCAAAAAACAAAAGGTAAAAAAAAAAAATACAATTCAAGGGAAGGAACATATTCTCTACAGTAAATGAATGAATTTTTTCCCATTTAATTTTTACAAATTAGAGTTTGTGGTGCAATCCGTTCTGTAGTTACATAACACAAAGCAAAATAAAATATGAATGGGTGTATACAAAACTAAATGAAGTGGCTTGCAGTCCCATGCAAGGAGCTAGATCTATCTGCTGATAGTGTAAAAAAAAAGTCAATTCAGGTTCAAGGGGTCAAGGCAATGGATGCATAAAAAACAAAAAGAACTAGTAAAAACATCAACCAGTCAAAGGCGGGTGGGTGTAATACCTGAGATGTCACAGTAGTTGACCCAGTAATCATACACTGTAAATGTGAAGAATTGGTCACATTAAAACAAAGGACAAGATATTAGGCCTGATACAAATCATTAAGAGTCTCGGTGGAAGATTGAGACCTACTTTTAAGCATAATTTTAAATGTTTGCCTTGAAATCTTATTTACTTTGTTTTCACTTTTGGTTCATTTTTTTGCTATGATAAATATTAAGTGAAACCAGAAAACAAAATGGCATTGTGATGTTAGTATCTTCCTGATAAAAACTAATTTAAAGTTGCCTGATGAATTTGATCTCATCAGTTGTTCCCAACAGAATTTGATGTTCCAAACGGAATTTGATTACATCAGTTGTTCCCAACAGACTTGATTACATCAGTTTTTTCCAACAATATTTAGTAATTACCGTACCCCTTAATTTAATATAATACGAATAAACCACGAAATCCTATACATTGTCTATAGATGTAGCGACCCATGTGCTGAGAATCACTGACAAAGATATTACGAAGAGATTTACTTATATATTTATTTTAGTTGCCTTTTCATAAAAACAATAAAGAATCAACAAGATAAGGTTATTAAGAGTTGTAATTAGATAACAGGCTTAATGGAACTGTACCTTCAGACTCCAGGTCTGAGGAGGAGTCAGTTTCTGATGTGTCAGATTCATCCGAGATGTCTTGTTCTTCCAGATCAGCACCATTCTCCTAGTGACATGGAGAAGTAAATCATTGAAAATATCACACATTCAAATGAATAGAAATGTTCAGAATGTGTTAAAATAAATTTGAACTAACCTCATTCTGTTCATCTTCAGATTTCTCCTGACTAGTTGCCTGTTCATCTTCACCTCCATCATCTCCAGTCTGTCCACCGTTACAAGAGGAATGATCTTTGATGGCACTAATAGAAGAAATACATTCTTTTTAAAAGTCACTGCGCATTCAAACACACCATTGAGAATTTAGCAAAAAAGTGAATATGTGTTTGCAAAATACTTTCTCTTATTTTCCATCATTATTTTCCATGCATATACACCAGTCACAAAGAAACCGGAGCGCTGATCAGGAAATTATCAAGTCTTATAATTTAAAAAATGATTTTTTTAAAATAAATAAAATCAATGCAATTCTCGTAGATAATATTTCTTATATATATGATGATGTTTCAAGACTTAATAACAATAGTGATATACAACAGAGTTTCTTAAATATTTTTGAAGAATCGCAGAAATACAGATTGGAACATATATTTACATTCTAGTTAAAACTGAACAAGATACAATAAGTTGGGTGTATAAAAACAGTGATGAAACATAAGGCAACGCAGTGCAAAGAACACTGTGAAGCACTTGACCATAACTAAAGCAGTAAATATTGTACTGACTCATGACTCAAAGACTTGTGCAGTTTCTTCAGCCTCTTCACGTCTTTCTTGGCTTTGTGTAGGATGGAATGCTCTGGTGTGTACTCTGGGGAGGCAGGACCTTCAAAGCCTCCAGCGAAGGAAGATGTGGACATCGACATTGAAGCTGACATTGATAGGGACCCAGACATTGAGGTTGACATAGACATCCTGGACACAGGTGAACTGGGATTACGCATGGAGACCTTTCTTAGCTGCTCACATAGAAACTCAGATTCTGCCAATTTAACTCTAAAAAAATATACAATAAAATATGACATTGATTATAACTTTCAGTAAATTATAAATAATGATTATTATAAAATATCAAGAGTACGAGCAATTTGGTCTTCAAACTAAAAGGTCAACCAGTCATTGTATTTTAAACATTAAGAAAGCTATATATATATAAGTTTTATTTCTATACAAAAAAAACAAACAACTATTGTAATACTGAAGTTGTCTATAGATCTGATGCATAGTATAGACTTTTAAAGAATTAAATAATGTCAAGTGTTTCAAAAAGCTACTATTTCAAGGAAAACTTACTTGAGTTCTTCAATTTCTTGTATGTACTTTTTGATTAGATTTGAGACATCTTCATTAGAAGCTTGCCCTAAGAAGTCAAAGTACACAATTTAATTTTAATGCTCTTTAATTGGTAGAGAGCATGATCATCACCAAAAACTCAATTCAGATAGACAGCTAGCAATCTACATCATTTTTCTTTATGAAGGAAAGTCTGTAATTTACAAGATAAGAAATGCTTCTAAACATTGATGAAGCAAGAGTCATCAATTAAAACTCAGAGACCATTGCTTCTTCCTAAGATACCTAGTTTAGAATATTTTATTAATATGATCACCTATTTTTTTAAAATAGTAAATGATTTAAAATGATATTAGCCCCATTAATACAATTAAGAATTCCCTTTACTTTCTACAGCAATGTCAGGTACTATTAGAGGTAGGTGAATTCAAGAAAAAACCCAACCCGGCCTTCATCCTTTAATGGATGGCTGCCTGGTCGTGCGGTTTGCACGCTGGAATGTCGTTCAGATTTATCGAATGTCCAGGGTTCAAACCCCGCCCGCTCTCATCCCCCCTCATCCTGCTGGAGGTTTGGACTAGGAACTAATTATCTTCAACTCTGAAGGAACATTCCAAACATGTAAAACATTTTACAAACATAACTCAAATTCTGAGTGACGATTCCATTATCTCAACTATCTTGAACTTAAAATGTCATAAAAGCTATACTAACCATCAGCCCCAAGAACAGAGAACAAGGCAGCTTCAGATAGCAGCTGGATATTCTTTGCATTCAAGGAATCAACAGTTTCTTGCAAGGCTTTGATTCTCTGACGCAACTTGTCATTCTCTGATTGCAGCATGCTGTTCTCTGTCACCATGTCATTCACAGACTCCAAACCATCAGCATCAATAGTTCTTTTGCCCTATAAAGTTGGACATGGTGAAAAAACAATTATCAAGAATAATCTTTTTCAAAAAACAAGGTTATTTAAGATTGTGCCTACCTAGATTTGATCCCATATATACTTTCTTTTATTGCTGGTAAACCAAACTACTGAACCACCCAATACCACATAATTTAAAGAAACTCCTACTTCTTCAGTGTCTTCTTGTATACCAAGTTAACAATGTGTTTATCTTATTGCCAATAAGCCTGAGCACTCACTGTTTTGTACTCCATCAGTTCCTGTTGTAGGGCCATGATCTCTGACCTCAGCATGGCCAACTGTTTACTGGCCTTGTCCTGGTTGGCCATCACCTTGTTCTTGATATTGCGTGCCCGGTTGGCATATTTTAATGTGTTTAGTGTTTCCATGAAATCACGATCAGATGGAGATATGCATGCTATCATAAGTGTTCGACTGAAATAAAACATAATAAGAAACTCTCTTTCTCACTAGTCATAATGTGCAAGTAAAAATGTATCCAAGGAGATGATATTTTCAAATAGTGCAATTACTGATATCTATTTTATTTAAGATTCAACATTTTATCTATTAATCAGCAAACCTGAACAGTTTTATTTGAAAAGTGGTGACTCATATTTATGAGAACTAATGACCAGCTCATGACCAATCATGTTTAATCACAAAAGTAGTTTCAGGCACTTATTAAGCTTGGCAAGTTAAGTGAAATTCTAAAACTCCAAATTAAACCCCCCAGTTAAAATTGTCATTTAAACTTGAGACTTTCATGAAAGCAACTAAGAGCTTAACCACTCAACAACCATGCTTTTAGTAGAGAGGACTTCTACAGTACTGACCTGTTGCCACCTAGAGAATCTTGCAGCAGCCGAGTAAGCTTAGAATCTCTGTATGGTACATGGCAGCCTTTCTTTGTCTTGTCCCCTAAAGCTGAGATCACATTGCCTAGCGCTAGCTGATATTGAAAAGAAACAAAAGGGAAACACATCAACATGAACTGAGCAACAAAATAAGTTGATAAATGTAAGGAATGATGGGGAAACAGATTTTTCTTGACAGCTTACATCAGCTTCTTATCAATTTTATTCTATAATAGGCAAATCTTAAACTGGTGTTACACTCCTTTCAAATATAGGACCATTGATTTTCCAGCCTCTTCAATGCTTGTGTGCAAAAAAACTTAAGTGCTATTTTAGCAAGCTTTTCAGTACTTTAAGATTACTTTTAAAGCTCAGTGCTGATTTATTTTTTTTCAGCTGAAATTGTAACTTTAACTTCCAATACATTGAACTGGAAAAGTTCAAATTGTGTGACACTTTAAAATAATTAGGGGTCTTACCAGCCCACAATTAATTGAGATTCCCTCCTTGGCTCTGTCTCCAGTGGCACCAGTTCGCTTGAGTCTTTCTGAACCAGCCAGATCAACAAAATGGAACTTGGCAGTGAGTGTTTCAAACTCTGCTTGGGTTGAATCCGTCTCTTTACCATCTTCTAATGGAATCTAAGGATGATTACATGAAAGTCAGAATATTCAGTAACTTATGAAACCCAATGCACAAAGTTGGAAATCATTCTGTTAGTTGTGTTTTTAATACTTCAAGTAAAAAGTTTAGTAGAGACCTTATCAGAATAATTTTTTTTTTTGTGCTTTAAGATTATTAGGGTTATAGGTTGGGGACTATGAAGATAACACAAACTCTTCTCTAATGGCATCTCTGTTATGTTTATGCAACATCAATTTAATATGTGTGCTATTTCAATAGGCCTGATGGAACAAAGTGTGATGCAGCATAATAGCATGACCAAACTTAAGACTGGCTCTTTTTGTTTTTCATTATCTGAAAGAAAGAAATGAACTGAAACCTACTGTAAAGTTGGATTTAAATGAAAAATTGCAGATTTTTGCCTAAAAGATTTCAAACATTCAAAGACTGTAACAGGCTGAGTTTGTAATGCTGTAGAATGTTGGGTTAGTGTGTCCATTTGACACGTAACAAACATGAATAATAAACGAAGTTGATTTTGAGCAGACAATATGATGTTCATTCAATAATAATAATAATGTACTGCTCTTCTAGTCGTTACAACAAAAATATCCAGTTGCAATATAACTACATCCGCATAACAGCGGTATCAAATATACAAGTCCTTCAAATTACAACTTCACTACTAGAATTCATCAGCATCACAGCGGGTAACAATAAACTTCAGTAATGCGTATCCAAATCTAAGTACAGAAAACAACTATTAGAAATACATGTAGGCCTACTGTCTCAAAATAATTCAAGTGACTATTGTCTTTGACTGCCCAAAAGATACTACTCTCTTCAAGTGACCAAAAGATACTACTGACTAAAAGTCAATTTAGTCATTCTTACTTCCCCTTTCTATCTCAGAGGATTCACATGTCTTTCACTCTCATGACTTGAGGTGAACATATAACAGGCAATGGCAAACGATACTGTGACAAAGACCAAACCCTTTTTAGTCAACTCTTGCATCCTTCATTATTGCACAGAATGTCTAGATCTTACCTCCTCCTTGACCAGCCTGTGTTGTCTGATGTGTAGGGAGAATATTGCATGAGATCTGGAGGAGGAGACATTCATGTTTGTAGAAGCAGTGGATCGAGAGAGTGCACCAGACTTTAAACACTGAAGAGTCTGTGTTAGAAACAAAAAAGAAAAAAAAACAATTGTTGGTTCTGTCTTTTTGTAATGTAGTAGCAATGAATAGGAAATGTGTACATTCAAAGCATTGGTCACCTCTTCTAATGAAGATACTGGTCTGGTTGTTACACCAACAACATAAATTCCACCACTTGCATCCTCATGGATTCTGTTGTGAGATTTATGCCCCTGAAGAATAAAACAAAATTTAGCTCTAGATCAGAGTCTAGCATTTTATCTTAAATTAAATGTCATTCATACAATGTCATTGAGTCAATATCAGTTTAAGGCCTTCATTGAAATGAAAAAAATTTTCCTTGTTTTATACATTAATCCCTCACTTTGTTCCAAGTGTCAAAGATCAAAATGTAAGTATATATAGGTCAACTCTATTATTTAAAAGGTCAATGCCATGTAGATCTTTGCTCTACTTGAAACATATTTCCACCATTTGAAACACTTTTTATGGTGTCTAAGCAACACAGAGAAAACAAACAATGATTCCTTCTTAATGTCAGCTATGCATAGTTTCAGAGAAATAAAGTGAATATCTACTGGCATTTCAGTTGAATGATGGCTTAGTATATGGTTGCAGAATTATTTTCATGAGCTTTTACTTCTGTGAAGACAAAAAACCTAAAGTTGAGCTATAAGCTAACAAATCATGGTTCACTTGTTGAACTAAGGAACAGTTGTGTAAAGGAAGATACTTTATGTACATAATGTAGAGATTATATCTATACTTTAATAATTATAGCATTATATTTTATCCCTTCGGAAGTATAAAGAAAGAAAATATCTCAAGACATTCAAGTGTACAGACTGTTTAAAACAAAATGAGTGGTTCAGGAACATGCACAAGACACTGAGCTTAAAAAGATCATGTGACATTTTGAAAATATGTGAAAGTGAATGTTTTAATTCATATGTCTGCATGAAAGACCCAATCATTACCATTGATCTCAGCTAGGACTAGAGAACTAGTTAGAGTAACCTGAAGTGGATATAATCCTATCCAGCCAAGTAAAATTTGACTTTATTTAATATTGAATACTAACAGTCAGATTGGGATGATAAGTTTCAAAACTATTCACATTTCACAAAGTGACAAGACAAAACTAGATGTTGGTTATAGCAAGTTTCTTTGTACGAATGATTTATCATAACACACAAAAAAACAAACATATTTAAGTTCACAGAATAAACACAAGATAACAGTCTTGTTGACTTACTCTAGACTCTGGGTCTCTGGTAGTGTCCAGCAGGTCTATAATTTCCTCATTGTATAACTGCAATGGAGAAAAAATGTGCTAAACAAAAATTTTTTTCTAAATATATTGAAAAGTTATGTTGATAAGTATCAATGAAGTAATGTGTTGTCTTTTTGAAGTTTCAGTTCATTTTTGTTATACTGTACTGATACCATTTTGTTATACTGTACTTATACCATGTAAGGTAAGCCTATGACAAGATAAATCAATTTGTTATGTATTGAGACAATAAGTGTGCATCATTGGTCACAGAAAAATCTTATAGGGTTTTATACTACGTATGATAATCAGAGAAATTAATTATGCAATATTTGTGTTAATATTTTGCTGGGCAGGCACTGAGAGATGCAAAGAAACAGATGGACAGCCACAGAGAGACACATTTGATTTTATGAATCTTTAGGCTTTGTGTGATAACAGAGTGAAATGAATGTTCAAGGTAAATTTAATGATCTAAGCTTTGGAAGCTTTGTCAGTTAATAAAGCTGAAGTATCGAGGAGATTATGACTCAAATTTAATAAAGAATTTTTGTTCAAGGAATAAAGAAAACAATCAGCTTGGATGTGTGGTTTGTTCTAAGCACTGTTATCACAATAGTCCCCAGTTTGAACCCAGCCTGCTGTAAGCCTTAGCCATTCTGTAAGAAGTTTCAGCTAGGACATAATAATCTGAAGTAAACAGCTGAAACTTACAAGACAACTAGCAACTTTCCTTGTATGTCGATCTAAACATTTACTACTGATTCTGTTACCTCCATAAACTGCACAGTGACTTTAAAGTCTGGTGCTGCCTCTCCATTCTCAAAAGCCTGTCTCCGCCGCTCTTCAATGCCAAGGAACAGGTGATCCACTGCTCTTGGAACAATGCCGATTTCATCAGTGACTGAAGATACAACAGGTGCCTCAAAGCCTGTACCCATGGTGTATGTCTTGCCAGAACCAGTCTATCAGAATAGAACATACACACAATATAAAGGATGGAAGCATATGTGTAAAACATGCATACAAATAAAAAGATGTACATTTAAAAGCTAAAGTGATGTGAGAGGTGACAATCCAATACCACACAAAATTTATTTTTTGGATTTTATAGCACTAGTAGATAATTTCTATTTTTCATGGATGTTATTTTATGCAACTGTTAACAAAAGGCCTAATGTATGATATCTCACCATTCTATGTTTTGGTGATACTAATTCAATGTAAAACTAACTGGACTTTAAAAAAAAAGTAAAAATGGAGGTCTTGGCGGCATGTTGGCTAAGTGGTAAAGCGCTTGACTTCTGAATTGGAGGGTCCCTGGTTCAAATGCTGGGATCTTTAGGGCGCCTCTGAGTCCACCCAGCTCTAATGGCGGTTGGTCGCTGTGCTTGCCACATGGCACCCTCATTAACTGTGGGTCACAGAAACAGATGACCTATGGACCGCATGGTCTATATTCTAGACACAATTTTGTTCATGTCATTAAGTCTTCTCATTTAAAGCTCTTAACATTCCTTTTATCTTCCTCCTTCTAATGTATGTAGTCTGTTTAGTAGCTCTAATGAAACACACAAATAAGTTTCTTAGACATTGGAAACTACCAGCTTAAGAAATGCCAAGGGAAACAATCTAGTTAGATCTCATGAAACAAAGAACAGAGTAAAAAGAATATCAAAAAAAAAAAAAGGTATTCAAGTCTTAGCAGTGGGCAAGATTTCGTTTAAACTTATTAAATTGTCAAAAGAATCCCCAGTACAAAGAGATAAAAGTGTTTTTTTGTTTTCCTCAACCCTACATAGTTAACACCCCTGAAGGTTTTAAGAAAAGCTAACAAAGCCACACAAATATGAAATAGAGGAAGGACTTTTCACCATATTCTGAATCTCCAATTACCACAAAAATCCCAACTGGTCTGACGACCTACTTCCCTTGTTTTCTGTGCAAGGATTAGTGAGGCTTTAAAAACAAAACGTGACATCATAATTATAGGAACATATTGAAAAAAAGAAAGTTCCAAGGGAACAACGTCCAGTATGGAAGTGAGTAACACAAACAGACCACCCACTTTAGTTTTAGGTTCAAGAGATTTTGCAGATTATTTGGCACAATGCTGTTTCTAGTCGTGCCTATGTTAAATAGAAAATGGGATTTTAAAGCTTTCTTGTAGTTTCAAAGTCAACTACACAACAGTGTAATCTCAAAGATATGGATGAAACAAGAATTATGAAAGTATTTTAAATTAAACCTATCACGTGACTGTAGTTGTCTATTTCATGCATACTATGTAGCCTCAGCATATTTAACAATTTTACCTAATTTTTTTTAATTTTTTTTTTTTTACAATTAGTCTAGGTTCATTTAGAAGTCTAAAAGACAAGATTATGTGCTTGTTTCAAGGTAGAGTACCATTTTCGAACCTTGAGATCTTTAAGGCAGACGATGATGTAAATGTCATCTGTTTCTATGGTTAACTACGGTGTCATGTGGCCAGCCCAACGACCAACCTTTATTTCCAACTCATGTCAGGTAACAATAAGAGCTGGGTGGAGTAAGGGGCGTCCTAAAAAATTCCCGAAATTTAAAATTCCAGGCTTTACAGATATTCGAGCCCAAGACCCTTCGGTTAGGAATCCAACACGCCCCCCTCCCCCTACTTTTTGTTTATACGATAGTTGAAATATTTCCTACTAAACTCAGCGACACTGAGATCGATTCACGAGACTCATGATTTCAATGATATCGGTTGTTGAGTTCCTCCCCATTACAACAATGCCTCACGTGACCATCGCAGTGTCCAGATAGTTCCATGATTCATTTATTTATGAGATCATCACCGACAGTTATGGTGGCAACACAATGACTAACACACATGTAGATCTCTACATTCGCACACACACAAAGACCTAGCGTATGACACATTGCACAGTAAACATGAAGATAATAAGAGATCTATTACACAGATTTTAAAATAAAAATACTTTTTTTTAAAAAACATTCCTACCCAGAACATAGTCGTATCCATTGAAGAGGTTTACGAAAGTGTCAGAAATATCTTCGAAGACCTGCTCAGCTTTGTCAATGGCGAAATAGTTAGACATTTAGATGGTATGCCACACGAAAAAGGAATTGTACAAATTGTTAGGTACTTAGTCTAGAGACGCACTGTAGTAGACAGACTTTGACCTCGTCATTTGAGTGACGACATGGGCATTGGGTTAGAGATTAATGATGTAGATTTTTTAGGACAGTTACTTAAAGGCTCTTGTCAAGAGAACATCATATTGTGTTACTGGCTCGACTGTGGCCCATTCTGTATTGAAGTTCCTTATTCTATTTCATCATGAGTGAACTGAGTTATTGTGCAATGATCCTTTATGACGATGTACGTTTCCTGTTCGTACTCACACATGTAATTCACCACACAGTACACCCTGGCATCTAAGGATTGATTATCAAGGTACTGTAGAAATACTTGAATCACAAACAACTCACACATACATCCGTTACAAAATACATGTTTAAGTTCAAGTGCAGATTTAAATAAAACTGAAACGGCTTAAACCCAAACTGATTGACTTGATTAGCCATAACTATAACTATTGCTTGACTTCCAAGTGTTGTGTGCTCATCTACTTACGACCTTTACCTGAACATACTTTGAACGGGTTAGGACATGCAGTCACTAAAACATTTGAATGTATCAGTTCATAGAGCACATCAGAGGTTAGCAATATGAAGATGAAGAGAAAGAAGTTGGGACAGGAAAGAACACGTAACTTGACTTCACACCGCGCGTCCGGTAAATGTGATGAGATTTAAAAGTCTTTGTTTTTTATTGAAAAGAAAAGGAATCTATTGATTATGTCGAGGGACTACATAAACTCCATGAGTGTGTGTGCGTGTGTATGTGTGTGATGTAAGCACAACTAATATGGAGAAAACAAAAAGGTTCCGTGTTTCCAAAGTAAATATTCTCTTGTATCGACCAGCAGACGATCAGATAGAGCATGAGAGAAGTCCTGAATGAGGTTGATATTTGAACGACGAAGGAATGCAGCGGACGGAAGTTTGGAGACATTTTAAAAGATGAGAGTTACTAAAGGATCACATTTCTTCTATTCACTCTTCCAACAAGAGCTGGTACAAACTATGGAAAATAGTCTTCCAGTGCGAAAACAACTTTAAAAAAAACATAAATGACACTTGACAATAAATCAAGGAATTAGTGTCCTGATGTCCTGCACTCTAATCACACACGACCACTGTGTTCGTGACGAGGGTTGGGTTGTCAACACCATTCCCTATCAAATATTTGCTGACATTAGCAAAGTTTAGGGACAGCATGGACAAGGGGTGAGGGGGGGGAGCAAACAAAAGTTTGCAAAATAAAGCAATAGAGAGAGAGAGAGAGAAAGAGAGAGAGAGAGAGTTTGAGAAAGAGAGCGAAAGAACGAGAGAGAGAGAAGGGTGAGAGAGAGAGAGAGAAGAGAGATAAAAAAAAGGTAGATTGAGATTTATAGTTTCAGAAAATCTATTTTAATAAAGCCTTCGTATAGATATATAAAGATCAATGCTTATTCTACACCAAACTGTGCTCTCTTTAATTTTGGTTTGTTTATAAAATTTCTCGAAGGGCAAGGACTAAGCGACTCTCAATTGGTTCTTATGGTACTTTGTATAATGCTGTAACACTGGCCCACCCCACCGCTGACACCACACTTTGCGCTGTCTCCACAGCATGAAGTTTCGACAGGATCAAGCCTCTATCTCCAGAGCGCCGTGTTGACTTACACAACTCAAATCAACATTTAGTCACTTACCACTGCAGCTGCCATCATCACAAGCACGTCAGCAGACGAGCCGAGTGGAATATTAAATAGATGGAGAGAACTCTAGTCTCTTATCATCTTCTCATCAAAAGAACCAAACCCTGTTACCCAGCTTTTTTTCATGGCGCCAACATTTGAGGAGAATAAATCATAGTCTTCTGCTGGTATTTAAGAAAACAACATACAAAAAAAAACGCTTATATTAAGGAACAATCAGTTGATGAAAACGGTATTTAAGACAGTTTTCTTAATAATTGATTAATATACATATAGTCCATGATCTAATCTTTCCATTAAGTCTTTGATCTAATCTTTCCATTAACTTTTAATTCTTTAATTTTGCACTACCTTTCAACTCCAATCACCTAATCTCTACACAAGGCTTATCTTTCCTTAGCTCTTTTCTATACAAAAACAAAGTTAATTAGATCGCAAGCTCTGAAATGGAAGCTTTACTTTTTACTTACTTAATTAATTAGGACTAATTAATGTGTTTTTAATTGATTCATGTTTTGTCATCGAGCATGACATTTTATGCAAAATTTGATGACGACTGGATGAGTAGAAATGGTCGAAAATCAATTGCAAATTCCAAACATACAAGAAACATTTAGAGTAACTGAATATGTGCGTTGTAAAAAAACAACGAAACATATGCTCAGTCACGTGGCAGTGAATGAAATAGATTGAATACAAACGCAACTTGAAAGCAAACACCAACTTCCATAAAGCTCGAGGGAAAAAAAAAAGAGCTTTTACTTCCGTACATTAAATGTGAATAGAAAATATCCAGCTCTGAATGTAACTTTTTATATTTATGTATCAGATAGACATTTGAGTTTGATCTGATTTAAAAAAAAACCTCTTATTATTCAGCACGTAGAGAGAGAGAGAGAGAGAGAGAGAAAGAGAGAGATTGTGTCTTGCTTCAATCTCTCACTCGGAGATTCCAACTGTGTGTAAGTTGATTAGACTGAGTAAACTAGCACATCTCTTGGACACTTTCATGTTCTACCTAAAGCTTGTCTGTCTACTTCCAAGGGACGCTCAATAATGAACTGAACAACCCGAGGCGTCGCAACATTGTATTGCCATGCAGATTTATTGATTGGTAGAGCCACTGTTGTAACAATGCTAGATCTATAGATTGATCCTTTCCAGCGTCTTTGACCAAACAGACTAAGTGATTAACATCCTAAACTACATATTACATAAACACACATCTAGTAGAGATCTCTCTAGTAGTGCCAGGAACTGCGAATAGACCAAGAACATTTTCTAAGGCAGACTTGTATGATAGAGAAAAACGTTTCCCCAAACAGCCCTCTCTTAAACAAGAGGTTTCTCTTTCTCGGCTCCCGTTTTGAAGTAGGTGAGAATCTAGTTCAAAACGCTTGAAGCTGTCCGTCAATTTGCTCAAAGTACACAAGAAGTTCTGATTTGTTTTGGCATCAGCATACAAACACAACCAGCGTGTATAAACATATGTACAACTCTTATGAAAACGACAAGAACTAATGTGCTACTTGTGTATAGATACAGCTTAGCATCAAGTCTCGCTTTGGCGCTCTTATGAGGAAGGGAACTCAATAAATCAAAGGATTAATGGCAAGCATTGGTATCGAAGGTACAGAGTCTTACAATAATCAAAGAAAATAGATGTCCACATCTCTGAAAAGCTTCACATTGCGTCATGTAGCCAACATGTACACGTTTGGAAAGAGAACGGATGTTATCAGGGAGAAGCTTTAACTCTGTTAAAAAAAAACATGTTCTGTAAGTCAAACATTTTGAGATGAAGCAAACATCTCCTGCTGACTTCTTGAATGGACACATTTCTGAACACGAAGTGGAAACAAAATTCATTCAATGAACAACATTCATAGATACAACAAAACATTTTAGTTTTAAAAGCAATGGCAGACCTTCCAAGATATGCAATGTTAAAGTTGATTCATTAAACTGAAGAGCTGTGATGTTCAACCTTAATAAAGAGTACAACCGAGAGTCAAGACAAAACTGTAACAAAGCATAACGTACGCTTGTCTCCCAGTTTTACGTTTCCGACGGAGGTAGAACAGAAACCAACTATATCTACATTCAGATAGCTATAACATAAGGGAAGGGAGGTGCTACATTTATCATAATAATAACAAGGCTTCGAGTCCGATAATTAATGGGGAGTGCAGTATTTCCCAGCTGCGACCTACATATTTTGCCACATCTAGTGAAGGCATAACCATTGTCCGCCGGTGGTCGATTTAGATTTTCTTTTCACCGTCTACGTCTGTCCGAATTTTCTTTTGGTCTCAAATCACTAAGGTACCTCAAAAAAAAATCGAGAACCGCTGCAATACTAGAGGCTTCGAAATCAATAAAACATTGGCGCTTATCAGACTAAGCGCCCACAAAGTAACGATTAAGAAAACAGTCAACAAATCAGTTCTGTTGTGCCATAACTAATTTGGCAACTCGCCCTGCTTGCTCGCTCTTAAATCGTAGCAAATTTTAACGATTCTTTAAACAAGTTTGATTGCATATCTCTCAGGACTGAAACATTTTTTTGGGGGGAGAAAAACAAGATGTCCATTGTTGGCCTAGGTCATTTAGTTCCCAAGAAAGAAAATAGGGCAAAAGCTGAGAGCCTGAGGGAGACGATGGGTCTGATTGTTTCCATTGAATGTTTATTCTGATACTTTAATGAAGACAGAGAATCAATGTGGGAGGTGATACATTCAGTATGAAGATAAAAAAAAAACATTGACAAGCCGAATAGCGTGATAGTTGTATGTGGTGCACACATTAAAACGTTGAATTATTGAGACTGCATACACATGTTTTTGAACAAGAATATCAAATCCTTCACACTAGAAAACTACGAGATACACAAAATAGAAGCAAGAAAAACACAAATTTCGATGTAAAAACTGTACAAAATGAAGATGATGAAAAGGATACGTACAACTTTAGTTTTATGGTCTCATTCTTAAGAAATTTACATCATGGGAGAGGTGTGTACATTCTAGATGTATGCTCTTATTCTAATAAAATGTAGAGCATTTGCAAGATGTGTACAGTTCTAGATGTATGCTCTCGTTCTAACCTAACAATAAGTACACTAAAGGCACCAACAAAAGCAGTGATACATTCTTGCCCAGCACTTCAAAAGGAGTAGCGCACCACCTAAGTTTCCCCTCTTCCCGTCCCACAGAGCAAGCTGCTTGACTCAAACCATATGCATCTGAAGCAACAATCGCTTGCCTGAGTCCATCTGTAACAAATACAGCGGGCGCTGGCAACACCATCGACTAGTGTTACTCAATAGCCACTACAGCTCCTCCACTCCACTGTTTGCTCACATGGCACTATCTTACTCGAGGGACAGATGCATTATGCCGCCCCACCCCACACACACATACATTATATGACATCAACTGAACAACGTTGGTGCGAGGTAGGAATGTTGATGTTGTGTATGGCCTGTAGATAGCCAGAGATGACCCCAAACTGGACTAAAGCCAAATGCTAAGGTTAATAAGACAATATACAATTTCATAACGGCTTTTTTTTTAACAGATCTATATATGTGTGTCAAATAGTGTGTTTAATAAATGCAACAAAGGTAATTATATAGATGAATATGAATTATATATCTTATAATAGATTAACCTTAAATAATTTTTTTTTTATTTTAAAAGAGCAACAATTATGCTTAAAACTGGAAACATTTAGAGCCTACAGACCTCTATAGAGAAGATTGAAATTCGATGTGCTTTAGTGTGAATGTTAGAAATGTCAACACTTACCTGGCCATATGCGAAAACTGTGGCATTATACCCTTCGAAACACCTAAGAGGAAGAACAAGAATATTTGTTAATTAACATTATTATTTTATTTAACGTCAAAAATTGAGCAGTGTTCTTAACATAAATTAATCTCACCCCCCCCCCCCCCCAAAAAATCTTTTCAAAGAATAGTCTAATTGACTTTGGACAAATAATTAGGTTATTGATTTCTAAATGTTTCAATTCAACAAGATTTTCTATCCTGAGCGTTCAGAGGGAAATAAGGAGAGAAACTAATGTATTTCGAACAGGTATAGCACTGAAGAGAGTAAGGAGGGAAGGTGCGGGGGGGGGGGGGGGGGCGCAATGCCTCGAACTCGTATTAGGTTTGATTACAAATGTATTGCACGGACAGATTTTGTTGTTTGTCTACAAGAAACTGAAGAATGAACGCCTTTGAACATTCTAGGATTGAACAAGGACTGACAGGTCTTTTAATGTTTAAGATTGATAACAATCTTGCATTAGTAAACCGTCATTTAACGGAAACACCTCTACAGGGTAACCTCCCATTCATCAGTAGTTACAAACACGCTATAGATTGAACAAATAGATTGAAATGAACTTCTGACAAGGTCATCGTGCATTATTTATTTCTTGTTTACCCCAGCAGCTTCAATGCAAGACACTCACGCACAGCCGACAAACACACAGACACATTAGTGTGACATGAGCCAGTTACCAATGCAAGACACTCACGCACAGCCGACAAACACACAGACACATTAGTGTGACATGAGCCAGTTACCAATGCAAGACACTCACGCACAGCCGACAAACACACAGACACATTAGTGTGACATGAGCCAGTTACCAATGCAAGACACTCACGCACAGCCGACAAACACACAGACACATTAGTGTGACATGAGCCAGTGACCAACATGGTGATCCACAAGCCAGGTCAACACATCCACCAAGGAGGCATGCTGTGGGAGTCTCGCCATGCAGACAGTCTTTCAAACACAGAGACGTGTGACTTGAATGACAATATATCCAACGTCTGCTATTCTCTTCACAAACTTTTTAAACTCATGATGTATTATCTCCCCCTTTTAGGTGGAATAGCATCATACGTTTATCCAACAAGATCTGTTTTGTTTTGTTTTAAAGTTCGCTCTAATCTCCGTCAAAACACATTCAATGTATTCATTCGAAAGTGTAGATAAACATGGTTTCAATTGAGTGAGACATAGAGAGTATCCTTAAAGAGGACATGGGTAGAGGAACGATGAGGGGGCGGGGAAGTAATAGCATAGCCTCTCTTGCGTACTCTTCAAGAACAATGGGGGGGGGGGGGGGCAATGTATATAATTTTCACTTAAAATAAAAAAAAATAAAAAACAAACAAATTCTAAATTTAAAATACATATGAATTATTTAAATTCTAAGACAAATTTAATTCCTTATAAAATTAGAATTCATTTTGGAGGGGGGGGGGATTAAGGTACCTTTAATTTATGTTTGGATTTTTTTTTAAGTACAAGGGTTTCAAACCACTATAGAGTGAATACTGTTTGACTCTCAGGGTTAACGGGGAGGAAAAGGCGTCTAATGTGCTAATAAAACATCAGGGCCCTAACGTTGTCTGAGCCGGCACTACAAACTAGCGCCTGATGTGTACACACTTCTTTGTTTTTATAGTGAACAATTACAAACACTAAAAGCAAAGTGACAGCCAAAAACACGATCTACATGGACAAGTGGCCGATTGGAAGTCCATTAACACGCCAGCCCAGGCTTCAAACCCCCCAAACAAAGTAGAAACATTTTTTTTCCTACCCTACATCTGAAGGATCGATCATGAGATCAATTAGCTATGATCACAGAACACAGGCTAACGGTATTAATAGCATTGACCACTTATCATTAGACTCTTGGGCGTGTCTGACTAGAATTTTTAATATAAAACTATTAAAAGCAGAAGGATTTTTAGCGGCCATCGTTGGCACTATTGGTTTATTAGTGTTATGTTTAGAGGTAACCGAATGGGGAATAGCCGCTTACGTTTTGTGAGGTACGTCCGTCCGTCCGTCCCGTTTACATCTCAAAAACTAGATAACATTAAAAATCCGATATCAAGATATTTTAGATAATTCAAAGTCTGATGCAAATGCTACTTTTTACAAAGCTTATATCAACTCACTCTGTCTGGTAAAAAGTTTGTTCACGTTATTTCTCCCATACCCAGGTAAAAAGTTTGTACATATTATTTCTCCCAAACCCAATCTCGGATCAAGCTGAAATTTCGCATAATTATTTTTTTTACCTCAATAAAAAAAAAAAAAAAAAAAACAAGTATCAATTTTAAAAAATACAAATTAGTTAATTAGCTATTGGTAATTATTTATTTGTATCGAACAAGGAAAGAAATTGCACTTGACTGATGTGGTGGTATAGTTGAATTAGTCCCCTTTTTATACCTTGCAGAGAGAAAAAGGTCGCCGCTTTAAAGTTTGAAACTAACAATAGACAATATTACACTCTGTGACTTCATAAGTACTATGCTCTTCCCGAGGAACAGTTTAGTTAACTCTTTACATATTTTTGTTAATTTGTCTGACAGAGATCTAGATCTAGAGAACCGTGATTCCACAATTACGGGTAATGCATAATGCCGTTTTTTTTTAATCGCGCGTAGGATCGGCGTTTTCCATATTGAATGACACCCCAAAATGACAATATTTGTCTATATATTTCATGAGATTTCTACGAGTTTTCAAAAGATTTTTCATAATTTCTGGCTTCATTTCTCTACTTAAAATGTGAGCAACATTGTAGACAGCTTTACCACGGACTCATTTCTTGTATCTTTTTGGTAAATATTCCCATTGATCCTCCAGTCTCTAGGTGTAGTTTAACATTCGCTGCTCAAACCAAGAATGCCGTCATATTTGTTTTATAGTGCTGTTTATATATAAATATATATTTTTTAAATTTTTTTTTAAACAGCCATACTTTACAAAAAAAATAATTCAGAATTCACTTGTAGTTTCTTCGGCTCTACCATTTCATATACGTACACATGTTCAATGTCATGGTACCAATCCATCATATAAAAAGTGAGGGTCCTAACTTAGATAAAACAACATTTTTAAACCTTTTTATGGACCGGAGGGGGGGGGGGGAGAGAAAAGGGGGATTTTTTACACTTTGTACCGACGTTTCGGATGGCCGGATGGAACCACGTCGCGGGCCGTATTTTGGGTATCACTGTTCTAGACTTAAGTAATAACAGGTTAAATTTTCGTATTTAATCGTCGACGCCAAGTGGGAGAACTAGTGAGTTTCAGTGAGTCAGAGTGTGGTCAGGGCTAAGGATTTTATATAGATACATCCCCCCCCCCCCCATCCTAAAAAAGGTTTTAATAAAGGTATTGACTATTTGATGAATGCATATTGTCAGATTTTTGCCTGGGACCACTATATTTATATGCACCCCCCCCTCATATATTAAAGACGAGGTGTACGAAACGCACATGCTAATATCTGTGTTTAATTATTTTTTGTTTTCATTTAGTTGAAGATAAAATAAATAATTAAATAAACTTTGTGTGTGTTTGTGAAAAAAAAGTTTCATCTTTTCATTGCTATCATGGTTTCATTTTGTTTTCGGACTATATTAAAACCCACACAATATTATGATGTTAATCACATAAAAATAAATTACAAAATAAAAAAAAATAAAAAAATTACATCCCAAATCTAATTGACAAAACTAACGATTGTTCTTCACAAAAACATTTGAACACAATCACGCATACAAACAGTCTTAGGTTCACTACTATTTATAATCTGCATAATTGATTTACCAAATTACATTAGTTCAGGAACAAAAGTTTGAGTATTTGAAGACGATTGCGCAATATATAGAACATTAAAAACAAGACAACATACAGACATTTTACAAAAAGAATTAGATGAATTACAGAAATGGGAATCAAATTGGAGCATGTCTTTCCACCCAGAAAAATCATCTTTTTGAAGTAACGCCTGTATTTTATAAGATAAGATAAGAAACAGATATGTACCCCTCGTTTTGTTTTAAAGACAAGATAAAAAGCTATTATAATGTATCTAAAGTAAAGCATTTAGCGCCAATCTACCGACACACGCCTCAGCACAATGCGAGATTCGGCTATAACACAAACAAACTAGATTTCATTGACTGAGACAAACGTATTTATCTTAAATGTCAGCTATTGCTTATAGATTGAAATGTTTTTTGAAACAATATCTTTATTCACCTCCCTCCCGCAAAAAACAACAACAACAACAACAACAACAAACAAAAAAACAAACAAACCAGGTAACACAATGCAATGAATACAACAAATTATCAATTAAGAAGGTTACAAAGACAGTTAACTCAAAATCGGCCCCCGAAGTGTTCCACCCAGGCACGTAAAAAGACAGGTTTTAATTATTTCAGAAAGAATATCATAATGAAATTCTATCAAAGGCAAATGACAGAGAAGAAATGGAGAAAGAAGGTTGACCGATCATGTGTTCAGCAGACCATGGGATAGGTGAAAGTGATGGTTAAATCAAATACGAACCTGTCCTAACTGATGTCATATAATCATTATCTAATTGAACTAATTGTTTTGTAAAGGGTCAATCTCTTATTCAAAGTCTAAAAAAATCCACACAAAAAAAAAACATTTCCGTAAAAAAAAAAAAATGTGTGCCACATTGTAGTGCAGTTTACGCAATAATATGAAAAACTACTTATTGATTGTTGTTTTCAATTATGTTCCACTTATTTGCATACTAAATAGATATTTCTCCTTAAAAAAAAAGTAAACACTTTTTGTTAAAGTAATAATTAGTAAGAAAGAACTTACGTAACTTAGCAATACATTTGTAAACAAGATTACAAAGACAGTTTGTGTGGAAACACAAACTCAAAATTTTCAGAAAGAACATCCAAATGAAATTATATCATAGACAAATGAGAGATAAGAATGGAGAAAGAAGGTAGAGAGATCTTGTGTAGTGCCCCAACGGTACAGCAGATCAAAGGATAGGTGCAAGCGAATGCAAAGTTAGATGTGAACCTGGCCTAACTAGTTCCCCTTTCAGACCTTGTGGTCTATAGGGCAGAAGAAGTAAAGTTCATCTGTTTTTGTGGCCTACGGTTAACGAGGGTGTCATGTAGCACAACGACCAACCGCCTTTACTTTTCCCCAACTAATATCAGGTACCCATTGGAGCTGGGTGGACTCAGATGCGCCTAAGGATTCCGAAGTTGAAAATCCCAGTCTTCACCAGGATTGGAACCCGGGGACCCCGGTTCAGAAGCCAAGCGCTTTACCGCTCAGCTACCGCGACTCTCCTGGCCTAACTGAAGTCTTATAATTGATGTAATTGTTTTGAAAAGGTCCAATCTCTTATTCGAATGCTCAAAAAAAAAAAAAAAAAAAAAATTCGCAATAAAGAAAAAGTTCACAAAAATGAAGTTTACAAGATTACTATTCGTTTCTAATTAGGTCTAACTTATAATGCATACTAATTAGCCTTTTCTCTTTAAAAAACTGCTTGCATAACTAATTTTAAAAATTAAATTTTTCGCTTTCATCAAAGAAAAAAAAAGTAGCCGTTGCATCAGAACTTTGAATGGTCTAAAATATCATGATGTCGGATTTTCAATATCTTTTCTGGTTTACGAGATCTAAACGGGACGGACGGACAGACAGACCACACAAAACTGGGGGCCGCTGAAAAGGGTGTGCACTTGATGAGATTATACGTATCTACTAATATCAGGTAGGAATTGTCATTTGGGCGAATGCACAGTAGACTGCACTAAATTGCTGAATGGGCCGCTTAGAATAGCAAATAGACATTGGCCGTTATAAGAAAATAGCCTATTCCGAGTTTATTGTGTGTTATACTAGTAAATGGTTAATAGACATACGCTGTGGGGAAGTACCATTGAAAGGCAAAATTGTGTGGTAATGCCAAGGCTAGTTTCTCCAAGTTAACATAATCACAAATTCATTAGGTTGGATGAAAATTTCATAACACTGGCAAATGGCATTCAGGATTTAGAACAATACGTTTAAATTCGTGACAAGAAATGGCTTCTGTTGGACAGTACTTCACATATTCGGGTTTACCGCTGTGTATGTGGGGTATGTGGGGTTACGGGTATTAGTTTTGTGATGAAAATCTGTGTCAAATGTCACTGGATTTAGAGCAGGGTGCAAATTAACCTTTATTAGGACTTGAATAAGTTTCCAGTGTTCACAAGCCTCTGGTGAGTATTGCCTACATGAGTGACCTAGCAGTGTACTCACCCTTCAATCAGACCTCTGACACACGTGTTGTAAATGCTCTCTTGTTGTGTGGGCGTGTCGTACACATAGTCGAATGTGAAGGCCTTGTCCTTGCCTAAAAGTACCTGGTGCTCGGTGACCGAGGTCACCGTTTGACACATATCGATTTTCTCTCGGCCATTTTGAGGACGAATTCTGAAATAAAAAAAAAATAATAATGTTGTAGCAAATTAATGTAGCAGTAAAATTAATGTGGTAACAAACGTAAATATTATAATAATAATTTAATGCATTACAAGCACATAAAAAAAGATAAAAGTTTCTGATGCATCGATCCGTCACAATAAGAAAACACTAACTTACATAAACAACATTTAGAAATCTACCGTCACATGGAGCAAAATCTACTAAAAATAAGCAAAAATACCACTCATAGATCAAGAGTTATCTTAAACTGTTGTATGGATTCGCATAAAATTTCGTACACAGGTGCCTATGAGCTAAGAAATGGTTATGACAGATTCGCAACCTGACGACCGAAATTCGCGAAAAACCGCAAGCTCTATAAAGGCCGCATTCTATGTATAAAAAAATATGACACATATTCTGTATTATTTAAGCAATTAGTAACTTTCCCCTTAAGTCTATTTATTTGAATATGCACTTGCTATTAGACAAAACTAAAACATTAACAAGAAAAACCTTAAAAAACCAAAACACACACGTTAAAACAACAACATGAACAACAAAGCCTATACAAAGTGTTATTGTAACCATTAGTTTGAATCAGTCATGTCATTCAATTTGTAATAGATCAAGACCAACAATAATACATCTGTGTGATTAGAAATATTTTTACCAATTATTTTTGTTCAGCACTATTTCATGCTTTTACTTTCTCAATACGCTATGATCCTAGCACTTATATGGACCAGTTGGGAACATGGAGGGGTGTGTGTGTGTGAAAGAAAGGGATATCTGGGTGAATTTTACCGTCATCTGAAAAAAAAAAGGAACGACCTAAATTTGAACTCATGGCTTAGGCCTCCTCAATCCGACATTCTAGCCCTAATTTCTATTTCATAGAGTGTACACAGGACTAACTTTTTATTGTATGCGAGGGGGGCTGGGGGGGGGGGAGCGGATAAGTCAAAGTGATAGTAGATTTAACGGGCCCAAAATAGGAGTGCTTGAATGTGTCAGGGGGCGCATTATGGAGCGGGTCTTTCCAAATCAAGTCAAAAGTCTATGTCGGAGAAACTACGATGCGCAGGCTAAAAAAACAAAACAAAACAAAATGAGGGTTCCAGAGAGAGAGAGAGAGAGAGAGAGAGAGAGAGAGAGAGAGAGAAGAAAAAAGAGAGCAGGCCGTGAAATTTCTTTGTAACATTTACACTACTTCACGGGCTAAAAAGTATGTTCGGTTAATGGTTACAATGTGGTCCATTTATTACAATAAAAAAAAAAAAGCCATATTAAACAATATAAAGCCTGGAAACAAATCAACGGGCGTAGCCGGTGTGTACTGCAAGTAAGAATATAAACCATCTACGACAGCTAAAACTGAGCATACAGAGTTTAGCATAAGACTTTCTGGAAATAAGAGAATGAAGCTAGCCCCCCCCCCCCCCCCCAAAAAAAAAAAAAAAAAACTCTTTAAAATAATGATCGAGAAAGCAATTCGTCTAATGATCCCCAAAAAAGATATTCAAGATCTTGTCTCATTGACACGTGACTTTCCTTCCAGTGAAAGAAAACTCAGATCAATTCACTTCGGACGCCATTCAATTCATTTCCAATGAAGACGATCTCAGTCGTACGGGGAAAAACAACACATACTTAACATGTGTATGCACATCTAAATACATAAAAACATGTGCATACACAAACATACACATACTGACATACTAAGATCACCATACATAAACAAACATGCAAATATACTCAGTTATAAACATGCAATCTACATACATACACTGTAAATATATACATACATCAACATTCAATACACACAGATACATTAATATTGAAGAAAGCAATACTGCGATTTATTGTAGAAATACTTGCAAAAAGGTTTGCATATAGTTTCAGAATGTTCCATTAATAAAATCGGTTAAGTTTTACGTCAAAAGAATAAGAAAATGAAAATGGACACTGTTGTTATAGTGTAATGTTTCAGTTTTAATGAGATATACTAATAACAAGCTACAAATTATCCTCTTATTCCCTCCTTTTACAAAATATTTTAACCAGTTTAAAAATATTGTCGATTTTAGATGGGTTTCTAGATATTAATATAAGATAAGATGATATTAATATATATCACATGCATGCAATAAGTACAATTTTGCACTAAAAAGGTCAAATCGTATTAGTTCATTATTAAAGTCCGTTATTTGTCATACTCGGGGGCTCGGTGGCTGAGTAGTTATGCGCTTGGCTTTTTAATTTAAAAAAGTAAGTTCCCCTTTCAGACTTTGCGATCTATAGGGCAGATGATATAAAGGTCATCTGTTTCTGTGGCCCACGATTAACGAGGGTGTTATGTGACCAGTACAACGACCAACCGCCTTTACTTTTCCCCGACAAATGTACTAGCGCCCAAAGATCCCGAAATTAAAATCCCAGTCTTTACCACTCAGCCACAGCGATCTTTACTCTTCTTATTGCCCTACTAAAAATTTTCAATTTCTAGCTCTTTTATTTGAAAACAGTTTATTTTGACTTCTAGATGCCATATTTACAGTCATTTCGGAAACGTATTCGTCTGCATAGAATTTTGATTCTAAATGTACCAGACAGTGATCAAAGTAACAGGACAAGAACAAATGCTGCATCAGAAAATTGATCATTTGAAAACAAAATGAAATAAAAGTGAATGTTATCATTGATAATCTCGCTCTGAGCTCCATGGACATGACTGGATCAAGCAACATGTCATCTAAGACCATGTTTGTAGAGAGTACAACATACATCTGCTCAGGCTACACAAGCAACTCAACAAGTAGAATTACACCTTTTTTAAAACACGTAATTACAAATTGAAATAGATAGAAGGCTCAAGAAGATCTAAAATCGATGAGAGTACTCTAAAAGTTAAAAGTATGTCATGGAACGCAACAGACCACAAAAGAAAATAAAAAAAATTCATTGATATGTCAGACAGAACTATTAAGAACATCATATAAGAAAAGATGAAAAGCCTTTAGTGTGATAAAATAAATATAAACCATGAAGGGTACACATTTAATGGAGGAAAGACCAAAAAGCCTATTCAGCACAAAGAAGTGTTTAGTCTAAAATACAATCCTGCCTTCCGGCCCTTTCCATTCGCTATTACATGCCCTACTTATCCTGACCCTCCAAACTACGTTTCCCCTACAGTAAACACAAGAAAACAAAATCCAGCTTTCATTCTAAACTAAAACTGTATTAGCGTGAATAATAATAAAACAACAACAACATGACTTTCGATGAAGGAAAAGTGCGACACAGTACAGGTGTTTACAGCTAAACATTGTATTTCACTTTAGGTATGTACATCTTTACAAAGTCTGGTCTATTCAGTAGGCGCAATGTCTCATGGCAAACCAATCTAAAGTTAATGTACAAACAAACATGTTCATTCACAATAACAAACGTAGATATGCTCTACAGTTTTCGTATCGCTATTTTTGGTTTTATTTTTACAGTTGGATCTTAGAATCTGGTGCGCTGGGACAGGGATTTCATCCCAAGGGAGATTACACCCAGATCTTCATTACCTGTTCTGCTCGGCCCTAGTCTGAGAGACAGGACTTTCAATGCAGTGCACTTTAATAAAGTCTAGTGTAGGGATGTCAAATCTGCGGCCCGAGGGTGACACGAATCGATGAGGTCCAAAGAGAATATTGTAATTTATTTTAAAAAACATTTCCAAATGTTAGTGAAAAACATTGATAGATTCAATAGTATCCAAGGGAAAAAAAAGAACAATGAAGTGACAGTAGGAGGCGTTGCGGTTGATGAGCAGTAAAGCGCATGGCTTACGAACCGGTGGTCCCGAGTTCGAATCCTGGTGAAGACTGGAATTTTTAATTTCGGGATTTTTGGGCGCCTCTGAGACCACCCACCTGACACTAGTTGGGGAAAAGTAAAGGCGGTTGGTCGTTGTGCTGGCCACATAACACCCTCGTTATCCGTGAGTCACAGAAACAGACAACCTTTACATCATCTGCCCTATAGATCGTAAGGTCTGAAAGGGCAATTTTTTTTGTTAGTGACAGTATTTTAGAAAACTATGGTATAGAGTACTGATTGTGACAACTGAAAAGAAACTTCCATCAAATAATATGTATTAATGCCCAAGAACGGAATGTTCCACGTGTGTTAAAAAAAAAAACCCTGAAAGAATGTAGTTTCTATATTACAAGTATTTCATCCTTTCAATGCTCACAGTCTGTGTTCAGGAAAACTACCTATCTCACGATACTTCCTTTCATAGCTAAGTAGACTAAAGAATGAACCCAAAAGTAAGGTGTAACAGTAATGCTAGTAAATAAATACATAGAAATTTCATTTTGTTTTAAAAAAACAAAGCTTACACTGAGTGAACGGAGACCACCGTTTACTTGCTCCCATATTTCTCACTATTGCAAGTTTCTTCTCCCCTTTTCTCTACACCTAAGTAAATTAATTTCCACTTATTGATTTACTTATTGTTAAACTTTTTGATTGATCCATGTTTTGTCGTCGACAATGAATAACTGTGCCTAATTTCAACTTGATCCCAGAATGGGAGAAAAAAAAATAAAAACTCCACCCAGACAGACGGAGTTAATATAAGCTCTGTAAATGAGAGATTTCTTTACTTCTGTGAGGCTTGGCAATACAGAAAGAAATTCTCCCACCCCCTTTTTTTGTAAAAGGATTATCAAGAGTGAAATGTGTGCTGACAAAGAATTCAGAATCATTGTTGAGTTTGTTTCCATTTCTAGTAAGGACATTAAAATAAAGACGTGTTTCTAGATAGACCTAAATCAACACTAAATCTACATTAGAGTGACCTTCAAATTAAACATGTTGGCAAAAAAGGCAAGAATGTAAAGTTCTGTGCAAGTTGTTCTAGATACTCTAATTAGAGGAAAATTCAATAGCTCCTCGTACACGTTGTACATATTATCGGGATTGAACAATGTTTTTTATAATACACTTATATTAATTAAGTGGAAGTTGACTTGGGGGTGATATTGCAAGCAAACTTTTTGTACTCTTCGTCAAGGATGATAAGTAAGCTAGGACCATAACAAATTCAATCAATAGATTCCAGACGCACATTCAATTATCACGCTTTACTTATAACCGCTGAGAAAATCTGCATGTAAGTTTGATCTCCGGATGAGAGCTGCCAAACTTGTTCAAATTTTCTTCATCTGTCCAGTGTTGCAATGATAACAGGTATAACAAACATCAACCAATCAAATCAGAGCTCTCTTAAACAATCATCAACTATTGGAGACTGAACTCTCGTACGGAGTGAAGGAAGACAGAGAGATTTCACATCAATTTAAAAGCCAAACTTTCAAAAGATTATTTTTAACCAAAATTTAATGTTTGTCTGCAGATTCAATCCACTATCAGTTTCTAATCTACAACAAAATCACGCTAGCTGCTGGAGGTGTGATCCGACAACAAACATATCATGTTTACAACGTATAAAAAGACTCGTATACAACTTCTTTTTATAATTAACACACCAGAATACACAAGTTTTAATTGGAAAAATTAGGGAATTGTATAAATATATTTCGATGTGAATCTGTATTTTTCTAAAACAATCGGATGAGAAGAAATACTAATAGCTTTAATCATTATTTAGGTATCATTGAAAACCCTTAAAACATTCATCACAGGGGTGAATCTAATCTGAGACAAGAACTTGATCGTGGTATTACAATTAAGAACAACAAAATGGAGTACGTTGCATACAACAGTGTTGCAGACCGCCATGGTGCAGCTGTCGCCTTAGATTTTGCTTACGGTTTTTACATTTTGTATGATACTAAGAATTAATTATAAGTTATTCAAATGCTATTGTTGAATATACCAAAAATGTATCGGTGTTTTTAGTGATCATTTTAAAAGTGCCTCCAAATATACTTTAACTCTTTCTCTCCTAATTAACTATATCATCGTTGACTTGACCCCATTAAATTACATTAAATTTTGTTTTTATAAATGTGTATTTGTGTTATATAAAGAGAGCAGGCATTCTCCTATAATTCTATACCAAAAGTTACGTTTTCTGATTACAAAGAAAATTGTTATTGAAGTTTAATCATAACAGGGTAGATTGTAGAAATGAGAAAAATGAGCAGTTCTGTCAGAACGTGGAAAATAATTACGGAGATAAAGAGTTAAGCCTTTTGCTAAGCTGTGTAAATGGTGGACGCAAAGCAATCATCTCCTGACCACAGCGTATAATTTGATACAGTTTGTTCTGTGCTGATTATCACCCAATACATTTCTAGCAAGAAGCCTCCCCAGTGAGATGACAAGAGAAGACAATCCCATGATCATGTTGTGTAACCTAAAACCTTCAAAAGTCTTGAGATGTGATAAGGAAGACGTATACGTTCCCGCCAAGATATGGTATAATTAATTCATTATGTGTAAGAGCGCCGTCGCACTACTTACATGGTACAGCAGGGGAGGGCTTGACAATATACTAGTCTTAGGTTCTTTCACAGTCATTATAACTGACATACCAGGCGCCTCGAACTAAGACAAGAAAGGCGGCACGGGAGGCAATAAATTAGAATTTCATTAGATCTATGGGAGGATCTATTTACATAATGTCATTGTCATACATACTCTCAATGATATAGAAGCAACTCAACAACATGACAAAAGTACAAATATATACTTTTTATATACTGTAAACTACTGTACAAATAGTTTTGAACATATATTAACTTAAAGGTCAATAGCATATTAAAATAGTATTTTTAAATAACACCAAACAGAAATGTACAAGTACCCATTGGCAGGCTTTAAGATCTGTAGGGACAGACAATGTAAAGCATATCTGCGCTTCACTACTCAACCACCGAGGCCCCCCCTCCCCCCCTCAGAAAGATGCAGACATTAAATGTGTTTAGAGCGGCTTATACTAGAATAGTCTTTGTTTTCAAACTGTGTTCAGCTCTCATCGCACGTATCGTTTAAAATGTTGGCAAGTAATCTCAGTGAATGCCTTATTTCACAGAAACTTGTTGCCGCCAGTTTCAAACGGACACAAAGTTCAAGCTCCAGTGAAATCTCAGCACGCACTCACTGACAATCACTTCGACAGAGCGGCCAAATGCAAAGGTCAGAATGCCATTGTTAACATTCACCAACTTGAGAAGTTTGACAGATATGGGAAAGAATGAGACATAGTTGGGGCGCTCTAATAACAACAAACAAACACTTATGTGCCATGAATGCTTTCTATCAATCTGTTTGGTACAGGCTGACAAAGAGAGAGAGGGAGAGATAGATAAAGAGAGAGAGAGAAAGGAAGAGAGAGAGAGAGAGAGATGAAAAAACAAATAGCCCCAACATTTCTTTGACATCCAGATACCTTACTATGCGACTACCCCCTGGGCACACAAAACTAATATACATGTAATGAAAAACTTAATTGAGATGAAGTGAAGATGATCGGTTTCAAGGCCAACGATGTGTCCCAACAAAAAGTATTTGATTTCTCAGAGCTAATACAAACCATACGGGGCCCAATCTACTAGTGGTGTATTACACGTTTCAAAGCAAAGATAGGACTCCACAACAATCTGTGTGTACATAGACATTGGGCTAAACTTCGCGTCCATAGCAAGTGAGATAGTGCTAATCTAATTGTAAACAGAAAATGAGATTATCTTGGTGAACACAGACAATTAGACGGTGCTCATAATCCTGTACATTGACAATGAGATGGCGCTTATCGTCTTCAAGGAGCTCTCTATAACATTGGTCGGGTACAAGCGAGATGGGTGAGCTTAAAAACGACTCACAGCTCTAACCAGGAACGGAACCCAGGTTCTTCAGCTCGGTTAGCCAAGCACCGAACAAATCCGATCAGGCATTCAATCTAATGTGTGTAGTTGACGCGATAAAAATAAATCGTTCCTGCAATCCTGCATATAATGATAACACCCGGTCCAATGAATAGTGCGTGACCAGTGTCCAGCATGAAGTCTGGACTGACAAGAAGAAACAAAAAAAAAATGTCTTATCGGAAGAAATTGATAAATCAGATCAAAGCCCTTCTTGGGCCGTAGAGACACAAAGATGCAAATCATTACTTATATTCAAGCATCAAACTAACCTAAAACTGTTCTATAGACTTGAATACCTTGTCTCTTTCAGATAAATATCGTTGCCTTAGGGTTTCCAAAGTACACAACTTATATATATTTTTTAATATTCTTTTTTTTTTAATTTTAAAAACTTTTCCTTCGGAAAGATTATTACGACGAAGCAGAAACCTCTTAAAAGATGGCAGGGGTTGACAGCGGGCAGGATTCGGACACTTCGATGCACAAACCTCAACAACGCTGGTACATTTTTTTTACCCTCTTTACATTATGACACACAAAAACATATTTCACTGATTCTCAATTCAAACCTAATTGCTAAGCTAAGAATATATAAGATGTCCGTGTAACAAAAAAAAAATACTTTGAAAAAAAAATCTTTAATTTCCTTTATAAGTTTATATAGTTTGGCTGAAAACGAATGACATGGACATTGCAATAGTATTTTAAAAAAAGAAAAGGTCAGAATGTTTTTCTTTCGACCCCAAAATGTCTGTGACATCTGAATTACTCGTACCAGAAAATAGTTCATGTTTTAGAACCACTTATCAATTGAAACGCTCTGACTTGATGACAATGTCTTTCTACTTAATGTCTGTCAAACGTCTTTTTTTTTCCTCCTTCATATCTCGGTCATACACACGCACACACAAAACTAAAGGAATTATGCAGAAACCGGTGAAGCAAGAAAAGAACTACAATAGTCAAGCAGACACCAACTTATGTTTCGAGAGAGCGAGAGAAAGAGGGAGAGAAAGAGAGAGAGATAGGTATGAAACGAAGCGACTACTTAGTTCAACTCTACAACTGTATACAAATGTCGTTCAAGTTTGGCAGCCTTTCAAAGGGCACATACTTTCAAAATTAACTCCCTCCCCTCTTCGGTTTCTCCCCCCCCCCCCCCCCCGATCCCCTTACATGTTCTCTTTTCTTTCCCTTGTATGTTTAGATCGCCCTCTATCTAATACCTAGTTACATACTAGGCACACGATAGACTCTATGTCTCTGATTTCAAAACAGATACAAGTTTACCCAGAGCTGCGTCACTCGCCAACTGAACTTTAAAGTATTAAGTTCTGGGAGAGTATATAGGTTGGGGGGGGGAGGGAGGGGGGAGCTCTTCAAGAGAGGTGACTGCCTCCAAGAAGAATTTACTATTAGATCTTCTTATTAGAGAGCATTTCATTGAAGAAACCGTAAGCAAATATCAGATACACCACTGGGACAAGCAACACTGAATGAGTATAGCGTTGCATGTCAAGCAGGGTGCCTTAACAAGGATTAAATGTAGCTCTAGAGTGGATTAGAGATCTCTGCCATAAATTATCTTGTAGCTTTTGTTGTTGTTTACACGAGGTGTGGAGATGGCTTACGAGATTGACTTGTGTTTCGTCGCTGTTTTGTTTTTTAAGGTCACTTATGGAGTTGACCACAAAACTGACATTCTGGGACATTAATGGAAAGCAAGTGGACGGGGACGGCTATTTTATGGTTGAATGATGTTATATATATATATATATAGCCTATATTATATAGCAAGTACATATACCGTATATATGTACTTTAATATTCTGTATGTTACTATACCGGTATTTCAAAAGTATAATATTGCATCATCTACTTTTAAATATTTTATTTAGCATATCTATGTCAATCGTTGGAATAATGCTGTAGCAAATAAAAAACAAAAAACAAACAAACTTTTCATCAAACTAAATTGCCATTTATTTCATATCCATACACAAATATTACCCAGTCTTATTATTAATAACAGTTTTCTATCCAATTAAATTGTTGCAATTTTTATTTCTAGTTATGCACTTTAAAGCTTATTGAAGAACGCGGTATTTTTTTTTTCCTTAAGTTTTTAAAAGTGTTATTGATCCGCCATTAACCCTATCGGGGTAGGAGGCCATTAAGCAACACCTAAAAGAACAAAAAAAAAAAAGAATTGGAGGGTGGGGGGCGATCAGTGCTAGCTTTCAGACGATGTTCACTACTGTTACATCCACCCAACACCATTCTTACACATATTTACGACAGACGCCGTTGCCGTAAACCGAAAGCACAGGTACGGCTCTCCGATACATCCCCAGCAGCTGGATCGCATTGTGAAGGCCGATGATCTATCATCCTGCACTTGTGATGTACCTTTCCTCTGTGGACCTGTAACAACAAACTGTTACAACTGTCTTCCCTGTTCTACCTGTAACATCAGGCGCACGCTGGAGGCGTCTGTACAATCTGCTCCTGATTTCACTGTTTATTGTTCTTGCTCAACACCCTGTACGGATGTACGTTACCAAACTGAAGGATGGCTAGGGCTAGCGGCTTATCGTCTCGCGCTATTCCGCGCCAGTGAGCTCATTCTAGATACTAGTGAATTTATATGTAACTCAATGAAACTAAACAGCAAAGATTTTCAGTTATACCAAAATATAATTACCAGTAACATTGCTTTAAAAAATCGTCATCATTATTATCCAACTATATGTGAGAGAGTTGAAGAGGTTCAAATCCTGTCTTCCAAAAGCCCTGGACAAAAACTCTGTGGTTGCACGTAATTCACATCTTTAAAAATGATTCTCTAGATCTATGTCCTACAAATAAAAAAGTGTATAATCCCAAGAAATGAATGGCTACCTAGCCGTGCCCAAGGCGTTCATCTTCAACTCTGAAGGCACGTCCAAACAAAACAAACAAGTTGCGCATTTGGACAAAAGAAAAGTACGTTTCGGATTTCGGAGTGAACAGGTTGAAGTAGTAGAAATGTTAGTTCTATTACAACGGTAATGCACTACACATAGAAATAAACTGTCCAAATAAAGATCTTTTAGTGGCTACACGAACTGGGTTTAAGAATGTATCGAGCAGAGAACTATAAAAGTTCGTGCGATAAACAAAACTTAAAGCACGTCTAGAATAAATTAGCTCACTACTAGTAAATAAATAAATAAAGCAACTTAGTCAGTGTTTATATAGCTGCACTAATACTTTCATTTTGTACTGTCAAATAATGGCTACACTGCGAACACGTGTTTTTAGCCACGTAATGACTCAGAAATGTGTAGCTCACTGCTCATGTTGTACTAACTGAGCAATTCAAGACAAGATTCTATTGCAAGTAGACATTGTGTACAGTGTCCAGGTAAAGCGTCACATTAACATTCTAAAAAGAATCCCGACATTCTGTACAAACCACTGTCTTGGATATAAGAATTAAATGATGTGCAAAGACTCTGCAATGCCTTATGTCATAGAAAGAATGGCATTAACTTTTCTCCCCTCTAATACATATAGACGTGTGAGCTATGTATGACCTATCCCCCCTCTAAACCTCCATCAATGAACGTGAAAATCAATAAGGCGTTGTGTTCTTTTATTTTTAAATTAGAATCAATGTTTTGTTTTTTTCATATCAAGTCTCTGATAAACATGCCTATGTACATAACATGGACTCGTGTGCACTGTTTATCAAAATGTGTGTCCAACAGATGGCGGTCAAATGGTGTACTAGTGAGAGCAGGGAAATGCGTCCTGACTATATGTGAATGTTAGATGAGACTACATTAACAGCGCTATATAATTACATTATCCTTATTATATACATATTAAATATTTCAGAATATGCAGAACAAATTAAATCTGAGACATTAATCTTGTGAATGTTCAAATGACTGACATACCCATCACAAGACCTAATGTTGCTACAAGACAATATATTTATATATATATATATATATTTGGTTCTGAGTTACTTAAGTAGTGAGTTTGTTTTTTTAAAGACCTAGAGGTCCAGTATGCAGGTCATGTACGGCTCGCTTGCTGCTGTTGCCAACAATTAACATGAAATGCGTCCTGGCAAACACAATGACCAACAGCTTTCCCACTACTAATGCTTAGTTTTCCTTGGATCTAAGTGGACTCGTGGACGCACTCATCTCTGGAATAAAAACATTTCAGCCTCAATCAGGATCCGAACAGCCAAGTGCTTTACCCCAAGACTACCACGCCTGCCCGCCAGAGATGTCCAACAGACTACTTGTATCACTATCAAATAGATCTGTACACTCACATAAATGCTCAAGGTGAGACCTAAAGCTACCTTTATGCTCTAAATATTGGGAGAAATCTGACACAACAAAATAGACATAAAAACTGAGTGTAGATCATTGGACAGCACCTCATCATTGACGTGACTACATACTGAGAATATTTTTGTTTCAGAACGAAGTGCTCTGCTCAACATTAATATAAAAACAAAAAAGATCTAAGCCTGTGAGTGTGCATAACTTGAGACACTGGTTCGAGATGGAACACAGCGCAGGAATATGGGTCACTATTTTTTTTTTCGGTCAGATGTTAAAGAGGTGGTCGATAAACCCAGTCCAGCTAAGCTACATTGGGTAAGAAATTCTCCCCCCTCCCCCCAACGAGAAAAGAAAATAGGTCGATTTTTCCGAGCGGAATATAGATCTATGTACATTCTCTAGTAAATGTAAACAATCACAAAGGAATGTTTCGGCGTGTGCGTAGATCGGCGATTCACGCACATTTTTATATCGAATCAAAATGAAAATACAACCATAAACGCGCAGACTCTGACACATCCACCAACAATCATGTTGCTAGGTTTCCCGGACATCATCATCCGGATGATCGGTAATGAAATTTGCCGCGCTGCCAAGCCAATATTAATATGATACTGAGACATCCATCAAATTTTGCTGGCTTCGTTGTCGCCAACATACGAGCTGTAACGGCTAAGTCAAATCAGTTTATTTTTATATAAAAAAAAATAACAAGAAGAGAGACAGGCTCAACTCACCAAATAAGCTTAACTAAATAAATACACACATAACAAGTAACACCACCAAAGTAGCCACAATCTCTCACAGTACTGTAATGTATTTTAATGTTGATTTCTATGTAAGTACATTCAGGTTTCGTTTACTGTGATCAAACCTAAATGTGACATTACAGTTCAATTATTACTATACATCAAGCACATCTGTACAACTTTAAATAGCTTGTATACAAATGCCTCCCTTTAAAAGTTTGTAAATGAACCAAATGTATTTAAAAAGAAACAAAAAAGTTAGTTTCCTATCAGAAGTTTATCCAAAGAAAGCAAAACAGGTGTGAAGAGGAGACCTTGACGGCAAATGATTTGAAGGGAAAATACAAAATCTACAAAATCTTGTAGAACTAAATCAAACGTTCACTAGCAATAGTTTAAATGATAAATCATGATGAGTAAATGGTAAAATAACAACCAAAGATTTTGACTGAAAGTATTGGAGATAAAGTGTTGTTTTTTTTCTTTTAAACTCCAGGACTGGAGGAAGACAATGCTCTTATAAGTGTAGTTATGTAAGCGCTTATATGATTGGCCATTCCTAGGAAGAAACCATTTCGGTGGCATAAGTGAATGAAACAATGAAGACATGAAATAATGGTTTAATATATAATGTAAAATACGCTTCAATCTACACGCACTATTCCTTAGAAAACATTTAGTATGATTGTTTTTAGTAGACTAATTCAGTATAACCATATATGGTTTGTGGTTTGATACATCAGTTTTATATAAATCATAGTTTATTAATATGTGTGTGTGTATGTTTTAAAGGTAAGATTTTTGTTGTTGTTTTGTTTCAAAGTGTTCAGAACTCAAAGTTAATCCCTATCAAGTGGCAGACTGGACTGAATCATAAGACAAACAAAGCTATGGGGGGTCAAGCTGAAGTGGGAGTCTTCCCGATGTTTGAAAGTGAGAGAAACCATACAACTGGCCGTGGCTAGCCTGGAGGCAAACACAAGGACCTGGGTCTGGAGAAAGCGAACCCTCGATACAGTGGCAAATATTATACATGACTGCTGAACACGTTTTTACACGCTCCCCTACACCTGGAGTCTTCAGATTGTCACCAACCTTTTATTTTCTAGACCCCAGCCCCCCCCCCCCCTTTTTTTTCCACATACACAGCCCTCCCAGACATCTATTATTGTGGTAAAAAGTATGAATGTCATCTTGCCAGGTGGATGTGTCAAGGCACAGATATATTGCAGTTTTAGAACAAATGATACATTCAAGCACAATGCATACTGAACAAAAGCTGCATTATTACCATAGTTTTCTTCGAGTTGAAAAATATTGCATAAAATAACTATGGAAACATTGTGTTGGTTTACTGAGGAGAGCTACAATTATTCCCAGAAAATTCTAGTAAATTAATGCCTTGAAGAAGCTAAATTATATATAGTTTCAAAAACAGTGTAAACAAATGGAAGAGAAAGAAAAAAAAGGACAACACATATTCAAACCATATATTAAAAAAAAAAGAGGTTAATGTTTAGTAATTTCATTAACCAACCAATGATTTGAAGGATACATTCCTTAAGTCATAATTAGGTATTTTTAAAATCTGTATTATTTGTATTGCTATAAAAGCCTACTTTATTTTCCAAAAATAGACCATTAAATTATCTTCAGGATGTTTTATACACTTTTTTTCCATTTGCTTTACAACAAAGGATGATTAGTGTAAATTGGGGGAGCTCTTTTAACCTGTGTGTTGTGGCTAACAATAGCATCTGAGTAGCTAGAGTCAACCTTAATTAAGGTTACTATTTTTAACTTTTCAAGTTTAACAAATAGGAGGTTCACACACGTTTAAAAAAAAAAAAAAAAAGAAGCTAAAGAAAAAAAAAGGGGGAAAAAGTTTGTAAAGAAAGCAATTTACCTGCAATCAGTTATAAAATCATCATAGTAATAAACACCTTTAATTGCCTTGGGGGCATTAAAATTACAACTACTTTCCTCATTCTCATGTTTGTGTAAATATTATCAATGAATTACAAATTAATAATAATCACTGTAATTAACTGTTGTTTTTTTTTTACATTCCTTCAGATTTTAAGATTTGTACATCCTAGCCCAAACCTCCCACATGATGGCCAAATTAAAGTAGGCATTGATTTATTGCAAATTTTGGTTTTAAAAATAAACATGTAATATTTTATGTAAATTCATAGATTTCTAAATCTATACCATTTCTAAGAAACAATTTAGAAAAGCAGCCATCGGTAAGAAGTAAATATAATCTATATGTTATTTTTTTAATTTGTGAAGCTATTTATGCACTAACAAAACCATGAAATTAAATTTTATATCAAATACTGGTTATATCAGCAAAAAAGGGCAGCAGAGATTACAATTACTTAGAAATATGTCCTCATCTAAGGTTAGTGAAAAGGCATTGGCGATGTTTAATTATACTAACATCTGCAATATTTTAAGTTTCAGTGTCACTGCATGGTAAGGCAATCTGAACATTTAAGATAAAATTAGACTTCATAAAATCCTTAAAGTTGCTGGTAAGGTCATTGGCAAAAAAAACAAACTCCATTTGGGCAGCTGTTTGAGAAAAACATTCATAAGAAAGCTAAAAAGATTTTAGAAATAAAAAATCCCTTTTGGGTCAGGATTTTGTGATTCAACCATTAAACAAGCAAAATATTAAAAATCCTTTTATTAAAAAAACAAAAGCTTATTTTACGGGGAAGAACTATATCCTTAAAACTATATCTACCAACAATGTGCAAGTTATTTCCTTTATTCAATATCAAACAAAATAATTAATTAACAATTATTAATAGACATTGAGTATTTTTGTTTATCAATTTATATTTTATTAAGTACAATAAATAAATTGTTTAAAGTATCAACTTGATTGGAGAATGCGTGAGGGAGAAATAGTATTAACAATTTTTAAGGGGACTAAACCCAACAAATTTAGTCATATCTGTGAATACTGGAGCATTAGTTTCCCTTGTTGCCATTAAACAAAATAATCAATTGCCAGTAATTAATTGTCTAATTGGTTACTTTTTTTTATTGATTCATGTCTTATCTATGTCAATGAATAATTGTGCAAAGTTTCAGCTTGATCTGATAATGTGTGTGAGAGAAATAATGTGTACACACTTTTTACCAGACAGACAGACAGATTGAGTTGATATAAGAATTGTAAAAAGAGATAAAAGACATTGATAGAAAAGACAAACAGCGACAAAAACTCTGTGTTTCCTCTGGCAGTCACATCATTAAATACAATTCAACTACTGATATAAACATTTCACATTGTATAAATATTGAGTGAGTCTGCTGTGAATGTATATTTTGGTTTTAGTAATAATGTTTTGTTTGGTGTAACGCACAAATTGTAAAACAAATTTCATTATGGATAATAAATATTATTAATATTATTATTATTTTGTATGCACGATATATCAGAAAGAAAAAACATCTATATATATAATTCTCTTCATGGCTCAACAGTATGGACATAAAGAAGTAAATAAAAGATAACTCTTTTATTTCTGCAAGTCGGACTAGAGTTACCCCATGTAACGTAAGCGGCGAAAAAAAAGAGCGGGGAGGGGGGGGGAAGTAATCTACTCAGTATTCACCCGTCACTAAATAGCAGGGCCATTGTGGGGCCCAATGTGAAACGGTTTTGCGGGGCCAATTGGGTAGGGATACGGATAATACTTGAAAATTAAGAGTTTGTATTAGAAAATAAATTCGTATTTGCATTTTATTCATTCTTTACTACATACAGAATTACTTAACGAGTCTTGCATGTAGCAAAGTCATACAGTATTTAACATACAAATTGTTTCCTACCTACATAGATCACGCTCAAGAACTACTCAATATATATTACAGTGCTTTTGTTTTTTCTTGTCTTAGGGACTTAGGCCTAATTTAGATCTATTCTAGCTAAATAAGATCTTGACTAGATCTAGACTGAGTCTTTAGATCTAGAATCTAGATTAGATCTATTAAGATCTATAGACATAATTTCATTTATGGCCATTCTCTGCTGGTGAGTTCTTTTTTTTTTTTTTTTTAAATTTCATGTAGCCTGTAGCTAATCAATTTAGATCTAGATAATTCACATTTTTTGTTTGTTTCGGGTGTCAATATAAATAAATATAATCATTATAATGTAACAATTTTAATTAGAATTATTGTCATTATTTAACTAGTTAGATCTAGAATTAGTAGATTATATTCTGGATTTTCTTTAATTGTGCTATACTTACCTAATAGCAACACGAACACTAGTGTTGTCTTCCTTGTCATCAGTTTCTCCAGACATGATTGTAACTCTTAAAATTTAGTCCACTTTACTTAGGAATCATTGACCAACTATTCTCGACTACATTTGATAGACTAGACTATTATTATTAAACATAGACTAGATGCATTGAATCCAATTGAATTCACACTGTCGACGGAGTAATGCTAGTCGGCTGTAATACATTATTGCAAAATAATGAAAATCAAAGCTCTTTTAACACAAATGCACCACAAAATTGACCTACAACCGTTCGGCTCAACGAGCAGAAAAATGTCACCACTTCAACTCTGTTGACAAGTCGATGACTAGCGGCAGTTACTTGCCCCTGACCGTTAGCGTAAGAGCCTGTATTGAAGATGAATTCGGTTGGGCTAGATCTAAAACTCAGACCTGGACATAAAGCCCGTTCTACGCATGCATTTCGAGTCAAAAGCAGATTATTAAATATTTAGCCCTTGCGTCCAACTCTTAGAGCCTTAATTCCCTTCTGGCCCCTTTATTTCTCGATGTACTTTCACGTCTAGCTGCCTCACAGAAAATATTATTTGCATGATGTATCCCTATCATGCCATAGGCACCCCATCTCCCAATTTTCCAATAGCCACTCCACCCATGCTCCCGGTGGCGGACTAGCTGAAAAGTGGGCGGCAAGGGGCAATGGCGATCTACATCCCCCCCCCCCCCCCCAACGGACGTACTTTGGTACAGAATAACCAAATTTGTGTTAATACTTAGGTAATAATTTACATTAGATTTATATAGCGGCTATAGCCTAAGCAACTTATTTAAGTTTCTGTATCATTCCCAAACCTCTCGCTCCAATATTAAAAACACAACAAAATGTATTGAAACAGGTCAATGACAGGTAAAGAAATTTAGGAAAGGGAGGAGGTGTATCGGTTTGGTGTTTCTACGTGACCATACCGCATCTCCCCGTAATTAAAAAGAGAATGTGGATACTACAATTTGATAGTTGGCCCAAAGATGAAGGTGTGTATTACTTAAAGCGTAGGATACACATGTTTCACTTTTGAAATGACCGTTACAAGTTAAGTTCTCTATATTATAGAATTAAAATTTCTTATTTTACAATCGTATCTGAAACTCTTTCGTAACAACAACTTATCTTATAAATTACAGACGTTCCTTCAAAGTAGAAACAAAAATGACGTCATAAACTGAGGCCAGATAAGTCCCGGGAAGTACGTGAAAGGAAATAGTCAGTTTTTCTTAGGGTATCTTTCTCATTATGATTCAGTCTTTTCATGTGCCTCATGTGATAGTAAAAATTACAATACAAGTTTTAATAATGGTAAAAGAGGGGGCTAACCCATTACAAAACCCCTAAAATATGTACTACTAACCTGTTACTTCCCTTGTATTTAAAAACTCCTTTATCCCACTTTCGGTCTGAGTTACAAGGTTATCTGTCGTCATTGAGAAGTACATAGACGTCTAATTAATAAAGAGCTGGTTGTGAGTGTGTATGTTTGTTTCGTGTGTGAATGTTGTTCGTATTTGCATCTATATTGTTATTGTTACAGTATTTACGCCGAGGTGGTTAACTGTAGTCAAACCGAATTTCCATTTGATTGGACCAATAAAAATTAACATTTATTTATGTACATGTCCCCGGTACATTTGTTCACAATAGTCTAATAACTTTCTGTGTATCAATGTTTTACTACGCACTTTAAGTGATTATAAAGATGCCAGCACCTAATAATAAATGTAGGACTACTTTCCATTTATGATAATAAATCTTGTCTTTAAGTCCGAAGATTAAAAAAGTAGAAGTACAGTATCCCTTCCAGACCATGCGATCTTTGGGTTCGATGATGTTAAGGTTATCTGTTTCTATTGCCAACAGTTAACGGCAGGGTGTCATGTGGCCAGCACAACGACCAACCGCCTTTACTTTCCCCAACTAAAGTCATATGCCCTTTAGAGTAGGGTGGACCTAGGGGCGCCCAAAGAATTCCGAATTTCCAAAATCCCAATCGTCACCGAGATTCGGACCCAAGATCCCAGGTTCGGAAGCCAAGCGCTTAACCTCTCGGCCACCGTTCCACCCACCCCAAGATTAAAGAGGAGTGCAATAAGTGGCTACTTGGACCTATCTATGAGCTACATATTCTGTTGTTTGCCGGTGGTCGTTTTAGGTTCTCTTTCCGTTGTCGACGCCTGCCCTCGGCAGTAGATTTCCTTATGGTCGAAAATGTAAATCCGGAACCCGCCTGCTGCCAATCGCTCTCTTATCAGTTAAAGCAAGCTGGCGCCTAAGCTTTTTTTAAAGTGTTTTCGAGGGGCATTTCTGTTACCACCTTTCAGCTCACCAAAAAAAAAAAATGCCTTTAGCATACGGTCGTCCTCCCATACGGGATATTTGCCTTGCCTAGCGCAGACGTTGAACTATAAGCAGACCCTCTACGCTGTTATTAACGATATGAGCAAGAACATTATTTGTCGTGTGGTCTTGACATCGCATGCCAAGGATTGAGCGCAGACATCTCTGGTGACAGTGTTCGCTTATTACATAGTTTGAAAAGTAGGCAAATATATCATCATTTTTTTTTTTGGTTAACACAGGTGACCTTATGATATGCAAACATGTTCATAATAATCTTCAAAATTCAGGACTAGGATGAAACTCTCTGAGGTTTTTCAAAAAATGTAAAACGTACATTACTTATTCTTCAGTTGTTAATTCAGATGCAGTCAGTGGTGAGCACTTTAGTTACCAGCAGAGTTGAACTGTATTAAATGTTGGATAAATACAAAGAAACTTAAAACCTCTTGTTTTGTTTTTTTAATAATCGCTAAAGAATTTAAGACTTTGGTATTCTCAGTCTTTTCAAGAATGTTCCTGATTCTATAGTTAAAAAAGGTTGACATTAGCTGTGGAAAGTTGGTTGTTGCAATGGCTACATGACACATTATAGATCTTTACATCATTTGAGTTATGGACTTGAACCTGCACAAATGGTGGCCTACTGAAAATCACAACCCATACTTGCAATTTCAGTAGAGTTGGTCATGTGAGACTTAACTTCAACTTTACCCCAAAAAAAACAGACACACTTTTTATTCATACAGATATACATTTAAGTTTCAGAAACAAAGAACTTTTTTTTTTATATGCAATATACTGGTCTGCTAATAGGACATGCATACCCAGCATAGCTTATATACAAAAATACAGGTACCAGTATTGAAATGAATAGATTCTTTATACATATTTAAAGTCATGCCATCACTATTGTGTTCGAACTGTTCAGTATGAATTTCAGTCTTTAAGTCATTACTTAAGTTTAATACCAAAATGACTTAATAGTCAGGAAGCAAACCTAAATTATCAAGATAATGTTGAAATATTTGATACTATATCAATGTATGATTAAGTAAAACAAAGTAAAATATAAATTAATCTCGCTTTAATCAATCCACTTAAAAGTTACTCATTTACAGTAAACAATAATGTGTTTAAAACAAACTTATGACATTTGATGACTAAGATATCACAATAAAATTAAATCTATTGTCTTTCACTGTAAATGAAAAGTAAATAACAATTAAAAAAATCAAAGCATTCATCAGAACAAATTAAAAGTAAAACCAGGATATAATTAATGCCTTATTTAGCAATGAATGTGGATCAACATAATACTTAACAACAGAAGTGGGATGTGTAGCTAAGAGGCATTTAAACCAATTGACTACCTTTCAAAGAGGCTCAAGTTCAAAACCCTACTTGAGCTAGGTGTTTTTGCTGAGCACCTGAAGGCAGCATATAAACCTTCTGCCAGATCCCACCCCCCGCCTTTACTGGTCCCCAAAAGAGACTGGATCATAGCGCACTGAGAAAGCATGAAAGATGTGCTTTACAAAAGGCAATTTAAAAAAAAAATATATACTATCATCAAGAGTCCAAGTTGTTTGGTAAGTGTAACCAGAGCCAAGTGTATTTAACTTAGGTCAGTTAACTAGGGGTTAAATACAGTTTTCCTAAAATATTACATTAAAAAGGTTCTACTTATTTGACCTTAAGCCTTAACTACACTTTGACCTGGTTATACTAAGCAATCAGATTCATCATCTGTATATGATTCAATGCCTAAAATAAATATGTATTCTTTTTTTTATGCCCCCCTGGCATATAACCATTGTTACTCTCTGACATCATTGAGTGCAGAAATCAAGGTAAACTTTACATGACTTTTCAATATAACTGTCAGATAAAAATTGACAATAGTTGTGTAAAGTGACAATTGTCTTTGCGCAGCTTTCAAAGACAAAGAAACAACAAATTAATTCACTTTACTTTTTGAATTAAATAGATACCGGTATTTCAAATGTAAATTTCCTTCACATATTGATTAATAAATTGATAGTACTTTTTAGAAGACAAAACCACACACTTGATCTTTTTCATGACTATACTGAGCCTATAAAAGTATTTGAATTTGGTCAAGAGCAAGATAAATTATAACAGTGACTATTTTTCAACTAATCAAGCATCAGCAGGAATCTTTTGGCACTTATGATTATGCTGCCTTTAAGTCTGCCAACAGACCACAATAAGCTAATTTCAAACTTTCTGGTGCAATGTAATCTTTTCATAAGCAAAATGATATAAAATGTACAGTTGTATGAATCATAAAGATACAAAGCAAAAAAATACATGAATTATACCCTAAAAAGTAAAGATTGTCCAAAACCATTTTGCAAAGAAAAGAAATCTCAAATTTGTATAACATTCATTAACATAATACAAATACATCAATACAAGAGTAGCTCAGAAAGACATAGGAAAGCAGTTTAAACTAGTTTAACATATTCTTATCTTATTCCATAATCTTATACTATGTTTGCCTGGTCGTTCAGTATGTGCGCTAAACTGTTGTTCAGTTGTCTTGATGGTCCCGGGTTTATACCCTGCCCCCTTGCCATACCCTGATCATCCTGTGGGAGTTTCAGACTAGGATATAGATTATGTTCAACTCTGAAGATACATCCGAAACATATAAAACAAACAAACTAATGTAAAGCCGTAGATCATAACTACTGAAGAGGTGGGCTTAAGAGTAATATTTAAGAGATTTTGATTTAGATTTTCAAAATCTGCAATATATTACAAATGTAAATTTATTTGAGCAAATTTTTTTCCTGGTATGATTATGAAGAGAGTTTAATTATTCATTTAATACTACTAATAAAAATATATTAAAACATAATTTTAAAAAAATGGTAGCATCTGAGAAGGGATACTACAATATGAATGTAAGCTCTATCCGAGAGATTAATTATTTTATTCACTTGGGTTTCATTCTATCCTTCATTTACTAAAATTTTGCATTTGAAAGCATTTAGATCTAGTATTATTTTTATTATATATAAAAAAATATATGAAGATGTTTGGGATATCCAAAACAAATTTTAATTTTAATAAATAGTAAAAAAAAATTATTTGCACAACAGTTTTTGTAAAGAACTGAAGGTAATAATATCTTGCTGTCAATAATCTGAATACTTCTAGATAATCTAGCTAGTCATTTTTTCTACTTATTAAAAAGTAAAAATAAAATGCTTAACTAGCTAGAATAAAGAATAAAACATAAAATTTTTAAAATATCAGAATCCTGTTCTTCAAAAAAAAAAAAAAAATTCACTGCAGAGCTAGACAAATGAAAAAAGTTAAGCTATCATACATCAGCATTTTATTTTTAGTAACAAAATTACAATACTGAGTTGTTAAACCAATTATTTTCTAAGAAATGCAATTTTGAAAATCTAACAAAATTACAAAGTTATATATTTTTTATATCAATTAATAAGTAAGTTTGTAGATGGGATCCAGTTTTAATGGTCTTGGAAATGAATACCTTCAGCATCTACTTCTGTTACATTACACTATAAAAAAAATCTTCCAAAATTGAATGCAAATAAAAAAAATTTAATCAATTATGTATAGAATTCCTTTAAAAAAATAATACTATGTTTTCACTACTCAGGCATTAGCTTCCTCTAGGTAAACAGTGTGATTGGGGTTTATTCTGATAGGCTCATCAGGTTCAAAAACTCTACTCCATCGATCTCTAAATGTGTGCTCTATTATAAGACTCATACCTATTTGAGACTTATTGTCAAATCCAGATGAAGTGGACAGATCTGAAGATATTAATGTCCAGCCGAGGTTCTTTAATTCTTCTCCAACCCGCAATCGTACAGGACTGCCATAGAGCTCAACCTCTGTATGATCTTGAGGATCTTTACAAATGAGACGTTCATTTTTGATAAAATCAGATCCTACAACAGCTGGTGGAAGTGTCAACAAGACATCTTTTCTCCCAAGTAAAATAGTTTTCACACGAGAGTTACAGGTTGGCATTGTTGCAGTAGACCCAGTTCTTACTTCTACTATTTCCAAGTAAAATGTGCGCCCCTTAATGTTTGAGCTTTCTCTTAAGTAACTAATTGACTCAATAAGAGGTGAGATTTGATAAAAGTCAGCCTCAGCACTCAGTAAGTCCAAATCTTTAAAATCAGAAGGTAAACACAGTTGTGATGATCTCAAAAAATTTAAAACGTGCCTGAAAGTGATACCATCTCGATCAATGAAAAGGTGACCATTAGAGTCCCTGGTACTGGGAAGGTTATGTTGCAGTAAGCAGCCAAGCATTGAGTCAGGGTATTTCAATAGAGTTTCTTTAGTCGTCGTGTACACAATACCCCCAACATTCAAAGTGATGACTGATTTGGACATTTTCAAATAATCTTACAAATCCAACCTGGTTACTGAGTGATTTTCTTGTAAAACACACAAAGAAATTTGATGTAGTGTAGTACTGGTATTTACTATTTCATTATTATCTGCAAGTTAATAAGATACAGTTATTTACTTTTGCCATCATCTAGTATTAATATATCACAATGAAAAAGAAAGCTGTGATTCTGTAATGTCTGTAAATTATAACATTTAAGTGGCATATATATACCAATTTATATTGGTGAGTCAACTGGATTTCAGTAAAAGAGTAATAGTTATAAATCAGCCAGATTAAAGAGAAGTAAGATTAGCAAGATGATAACAACTTTTCTATTATAGATATAGACAAGTAAATGAGTAACACTTAGTGACTAAGAATTGCAGAATTATATAACATCTACTGAGTTGTAATAGTCTCTGTTTTATCTATAGTCTATAGTCTACAATAATGTAACAAGATCTAGATCTTTAAAATCTAAATCTAGATCTCACCTTTAAGAAATATACAGACATTAAGTCACCATTAGTGACATTACTATGATTACTGGATGAAGTGGATGGCTGCCTGGTCTTGCTGTTTTCTCGCTGGACTGTAGTTCGGATTTATCAATGGTCCAGGGTTCAAACCCTGCCCGTTCCCATCCCCCCTGTCATCCTGCGGGAGGTTTGGACTGAGAAGTAAATTATATTTAACTCTAAAGCCTGAAGGAACATCCAAAACAAGTAAAGAATTTTACAAACAAATACTTCAAACTTCAAAAAAGATCTCTTAACTTAAATTAGGTAACTTACCTATTTACTTTTATTAGATCTATAGTAGATTCTTATATAAGGCACACTGTATTTGGGAACTAGGTCAAATTTTTTATTTATTTTTTTATTTGGTGACGAACAACTTACAAAAAAACTGAAAGCAGACTCTTATTCTGCAACTAAAGGACTATAAAAATAGCTGTGTTTCTTTGAATTACCACTCATAGTCAAGATTTTATTTTAAAATAAATTAGGTCACTTCATGCTCCTATACTAAACGCAGTTTTTGTGCTATCTCCTTTAGCGCACATTGAGCACCGTTAAGAAACACCACTATGTTATTGCTAATAAATTATATCTGTGTTAATTAAAAATTATTTAGATTGTATTAAAAGAAGTAGATTCACTTCTGCAATATGTATTTATAGTATATTGCCTCTCTCTATATCTCTCTCTCTCTATATATATATATATATATATATCGTTTATAGTTTATTTATTTATATATGCCTACCTATATAATCTATGTGTAGAAACAGACAGAAATAAATGCATATAAATTATAGATCTATAAATTAATTATTATAATTTAATAAACATGATATTTTCAACTAGAAAAAAAGGCTACATGTATTCTCTCTCTCTTTCTTTTAATTCCCATCCAAGGATCCTCTTCTTCTCATAATTTGGATGTTCGTTTTGTTACACCTTAACATCCCCTCCCTCCCATAGATGCTTATTTATAATTCTTTTCATGACTCTCTCCCCCTTCCCTCCACTGCCTGTTTGATAGGTTGTGACACTACACGCTTAGTGTATACATCTCCTCACTTCCAGCGCTCGCCTGGCGTGATCACCTGCAGTGGGCATGGTCCCTGGCTTCAAATTAGCAACCTGCACTTTTTCTTTCATTCATAAATTATATATTCTAGATATCTCGATCTAGGTCACGTTTATTCATTGAAAAAATCATAGATTTATTAATCCCAATAATATTTCTTATTACAATTTTGCCTTCTTGTGCACTATAGGAGAATGTGTTAAATTCATTATTATTCGTTGAAACACCTCCTTTTTAAATTTTATTTAACAGCTAACAGTATGAATGTGATTGGAATGTCTTTCTAAAGATGTTTGGAAGCTTATTTTGATATATATATCCATCAACCTACGATCAAACAGGCTAATAATATAGACAGCCTTCATCCCTTATATGGGTTTGAATTGCCGGGAGAGGTTAAAACAATAGCCTTACATACTTGGTTACCGAGAATCTAAAAAACTGCCATCTGCTTTGGAAAAGCGGAACAAAAATACAGAAACTTATCTAATATTGGACATGTGCTGTCCCGAAACGTCGTTTTTAGCTCCAAACATAAAAACAAATGAATTATAAACAAAAAAAGTGACACATTTCTTAAAGGAGAATTCGATGAGCTGTGCCTTATATAAGAAGCTACTATAGACTATAGATCTAGTAATCTAGATCTAGTTATTACTCAGTGAAGGTAATTCTTTACACATTTTACTCATTTACTTACAGTACTTACAGAGTAGAGTTACCGGCCAACTCAGATCTCAGCTACTCATCTAGATAATCTAGACTGTCTGTATAGTACTATATACCCAAGCCACTAGTCTAGTGAGCTACTGTCACGCATCGGGGCCCATGCAGCATGGTCATGGACCTTTGTAACTTTGACTTTTAGTTTTGGACGTTTCGTCGGCAGATTCAGCGATTGGGCCTGGCTGCAATGAAATAAATAGTCTAGATCTATAATTCAGAAATCGTATAGGAATTTTGACATTCAAATTTTCGACACAACAATTACATGTAGACTCTAATAGAGGTCTAAATCTAGACTATACCTAGTTACTAAGTTCGAGATAGGGTGTGCCTGTATTTACACAATAACACTCGACAATATTATTTTCGTAGCAAGAGGCCATCTTGAAAAAGAATTATAACTCTGTTTAAGGAGAGTTTAAGTTTAGCTGGAGTTATCTTTGCCTTAATTTATTTATGCCTGCAACGCAGTTGTATAGATGTAGATCTTGGTCTTTTCTACAACTTTCTACATTCGTCATTCTTTGCATTCAGGGGTGGCCTTAGCAGTGCGAGGGACACTAGCGGATCCAGAACTTTGGAGTGGGGGGGGCGATTTTTTTCCAAACCCTAACCCTAACGCCCAGTAAACCCTAACCCTATGCATAAACGTGCGTGCAGCATATAGCCTATATATATATATATATATATATATATATATATATATATATATATATATATATATATATATATATATATATGAGAAAAAAAATCGCAGCATTTCTCAACCTTAGGTGAAAAACAAAACAACTGGGGCAGCGCTATAAGGTTCCATAGTGGGTTTCGGGGCAAAGCCCCGACGCCAAAAGCGTTTTCTTGCTTTTTTCACTGAAAAAAACGCATTTTCCTGACATATACAGCTCATTATTCAAAAAAGAATTCGGGGCGCCAAAAGAGTTTTCTTTCATTCTTCAATGCAGAAACGCATTCTCCTGACATCTACAGCTCATTATTTATCAATGGAGTTCGGGGCGAAGCCCCGTCGCCAAAAGCGTTTTTTTTTGCATTCTTCAATGCAGAAACGCATTCTCCTGACATATAGAGCTCATTATTCATAAAAAGAATTCGGGGCGAAGCCCCTACGTCAAAAGGGTTTTCTTGCATTCTTCACTGCAGAAACGCATTCTCCTGACATATACAGCTCATTATTCATAAAAAGAATTCGGGGCGAAGCCAAAAGCGTTTTCTTGCATTCTTCAATGCAGAAACCCATTCTCCTGACATCTACAGCTCATTATTTATCAATGGAGTTCGGCAAAAGCGTTTTCTTCAATGCAGAAACGTATTCTCCTGACAACTACAGCTCATTATTCATCAGTGGGGTTCCGACGCCAAAATCCTTTTCTTGCATACTTCACAGAAGAAACGCATTCTTCTGACCTAAAACTCATTTTTCATACTATTAAAAAAGGACCTTTCAAATAATGTTGTACTTGAAAAATATTCTAATATGAATTTATAGGCCCTTAATACATTGCAAATAAAACCGATTTGTTCCTTGAGAAGATAAGATACCCCACATATTTAGATTTGGCTTTGAGGATCGCCGCCGAAAAAAGAATTATTCGATAAATAATATTCAATAAAATTAAAGTATAAATTGTGAGTTATAGTCCCAAATTTATTTAACTAGAAAAATTTCAGATTGAGTAAAGGTTGGGAAAAGGCGACTATGTTTACAATTATTTGGGTTTAGAACTTCTCAATCATGACTCTTATACTAAAAATTTCGTTTGAATTCTAACTTTCTTAAAATAATTTTGATAAATTCATGTGAAATTACATAAACTATGTCTGGAAATGAGAGGGACGGTAGAGTGAAAACGATTAATCCTCGCTCCTTTAATAATTTCTGCTAAAGATTGCTTTTGGCATTAAAGAATAGGGGTGGGGCGACTCAACTAATTTTGTTCACAAACTATGATTCTCCATAAAAATAGGACCGCCCCTCCCCACTCAGAGGGCTAGAGTGGGAGGGCAGTACATGCAATCACTCTCCCCCCAACTCCACCGAATCGGCCAAGATACCAGAAGGGGATTGACATAATATAAAATGTATATATTAATTGAATTAATTTTGTTCACAAACTATGATTTCTCCATAAAAGTAGGACCGCCCCCCCCCCCACTCAAAGGGTTCAGGCAGTAGAGGTATTCGCCCCCCCCCTCCCCCAATCGGCAAACAGGGAACGACATAATATAAAGATCGGTTAAAATATTAATAACAAGTTTTAACCATATATATATTTAATTGTTTCTGTTAGCAAGCTGTGATTTCTACAAATAAATTGGACCGCCCCCCCCCACTCGAAAGTGTATGGGTGGGGGGGGGGCGGGATTGATACCATCGCCCCCTCCCGACCCCACCAAATCGGCCAACATACTAGAGGGGGGCGAAATAATCTAAAAATAGGTTGAAATATAAATAATTAGTATATATTATTAACATAAGTAATAAATTCGTATACAAATTGTGTGAATTCTATACTAAAATTCGTCCGCCCCCCCCCTACAGGGGGGGGGGGTCGGCCGAGTGGGGGGGGGGGCGATCGCCCCTACCGCCCCCCCCCCCTGGATCCGCCAGTGGCGAGGGAACCTGGGCGAGTGTCATGTGCGGGGCCATAAGCCGTAAGGGTAGTAGACTATATATATCTATATCTATTATATAAAGCAGAATGTTTGGCGTTTGTATGTAGGCCAGGAGTAGGCCTATTTATGTCCCAGTGTAGAAATAAAAACCGCTTGACCAATCTTGATAAAATTTGGCAGGAATGTTCCTTGCGTACTAACTTAGACCGTAGTGTATGTATTGTAGCCCTAAAACAAACTTAAGACCCTAAAAAAAAAAAAGCTGTCCGACTCTATTACAGCTATAGTATTTTATGGATCTTGGGATTCTAGGCCATGTTTACAATGTTGACATGAGAGAATATCGAAAGGATTTAGATCTAGATATAATTTTAAGAAATACACTTTGCGCAGATAGTTTTTTACTTTGACACATGAAGGTGCATTGATTTCATTATATAATAAAATTAACCTTGAAATTTGTGTTTCAAAAGCATTTTTTACATAAATTAGTTCCTTATATCTGTGACTACAAATTTCCTGACGAACATTCTTTCATTAGACAATACCGTAATGTTACACATGATATAACTTCTCTTCGCACAAATAGTTTAATATTTTAACACATGAACATACTAATTATCATGGGCGTAGCCAGGGGGGGGTTGGGGGTTCACCCCCCCCCCAATGAAATCCCCCCCCCCTTTTTTTTTGGGGGGGGGATCGGAATTTAGTGAATGATTTTTTGCTTTGATTTTGTTTATTTTAGATGAGATTTTAATACTAAACCATCACTAGCACCAGCACAACCAATGGGGTTTTAAGTTTAAAACCCCCTACCAGGGGGTTTTGAGTTTAAAACCCCCTACCAGGGGGATTCGAGTTTAAAACCCCCTACCAGGGGCAGGTGGGAAGAGGCTTCAGACATTACCAGTGACAGATTTTTATGGAAACAGCTTGACGTCAAATGCTCCGAACGGCGCGGGAGGGTCTAAGTCAGTAAGAATAGCACATTAGGTTTTTGAAATAAAACTTTTTAATAGCAGGAAAATGCAGTGTAGATACCTCAGAATATGCATTTTGTTGGCTTTCAATGCCAGAAATAGTGCTTCCAGGCGGGGCTTCGCCCCGCGTTGGGGGAGCTCCTAGCGCTCCCCCAGACCCCTTGCTAATAATGGCGGGGAATCTACAATTTTATGGAAACAGCTTGACGGCAAATGCGCCAAACGGCGCGGGAGGGTCTAAGTCAGTAAGAATAGCACATTAGGTTTTTGAAATAAAACTTTTTAATAGCAGGAAAATGCAGTGTAGATACCTCAGAATATGCATTTTGTTGGCTTTCAATATCAGAAATAGTGCTTGGCGGCGGGGCTTCGCCCGCGCTGGGGGAACTCCTAGCGCTCCCCCAGACCCCCTTGCTTGAAGTGGCGGGGAATCTACAATTTTCACACTAATTCATGGAAGAACCTATTCTAGGGCACATTCTTCCGAAAGAATGAAGGGTCAGAATGCAATAAAGAATATGTACACACACACACACATACACACACATAAATACATATATAAAAAAAAATTCGCCTGGGGGGGGGATTCCCCCCCCTCCCCGAAAAAAAATCCTGGCTACGCCCATGCTAATTATAGTTAATTGACTCCATTCATTTTAATTTTGATCGAATTAACATTCAAATTTGGTTTTCTAAGGCATTTTTATTACATTCGTTTACGAAAGCTGCGAAGCATTAAACCCTTTCGCGCCATGGTTGCTCCGTCACTGAGAGGAGTCGCTTCAGTCTTATATAGTGTCATGTTAGCGCAAATTCTTTCTCATCTTGAACAGTACTGTCTCTTGGAAGAATTTTAATCTGCATATAGGAAGTGCCGTAGCACAGAGACAACAGTGGTCAGGGTACTAAACGACTTACAACTCCGACAAAGGCCACATATCAATACTTTCCATGCTGGACTTGTCTGCAGCTTTTGATACGCTAGACGCAAGACCATGAAATTAGGATGGCCAGATTCTCTGCCACTTTTGATTTAGCAGGAATCTTCCTAAAGTGGCTTGGATCCTACCTGACTGAACGCACCCAAAGTGTCGATGTTAAGGGGACAGAATCAATAGGCTTACTCTTGAAATACGGAGTACCCCAAGGATCAGTTCTGTACAGCCCAGCTGTGACGAGCTAATGGTCTAAACTGCCCACAGGTCGTGACATTGCAGGTTAGTTCTCAGGTCTTCTATAACGAACGGTCTCGGTTCACTCCGGTTTTCCAGTCTGTCAGTCAATGTTATATAGGTCAGTGTCACTTCATTTTATAGCACCGAAAGTGTAGAGACGTAGGTCAAGTACGATTTAGTGGAAGGTCTGTTAATTTTTAAATAGTTCAAACTATTTAACAAAAACAATACTGGACACCGAGGTCTATGCCACTGATTAAAACGGATTCTTGCTCTTAGTTACTAGATCTACTTGTTCGCAACTCGAATTTGCTAAAAGATCAGACCCCTACCCCCTCTTTTTTTATGGCTCTGAAATTATAGTGGTTCCAGAAATAGATCTCCTCTCGTAAAGCAAAATGTAAATGTTAGTCATCAAATTGCTATCACAAGATACAGTCCCAGGACTGGGCGTGACGTAGGTAGGCCTACTTACCAACACTCACACGCGCTTGCCCCGGCTAGGTGTTTATCCACGCAAAGCCTGATGCAACAATTATACCTACTTAAAAAAAATCTTTGTCTTTGTATAAAAAAAGGGAGGGGGGGGGCAATGATGGAGTGATTTTAAGACATGTTCGAAATAAGTTTCCTATATGCTTTAGAAGCATAGGCGTCTCCTTAATGTCAGAGTGTGGGTTATGTGAGCTGTGACGTAACACCTAACAATATTTTTTGGGGGGGCCCGAGGATGGAGTTGTGATTTAAATTTCTAAAATTCTGTGTGTGTGAAGGTTTAATTATAGAACATGAAAATGTTTCCTTTTTTTGTCATCACATATGTAATACTTAGGCGCCGTGTGGTTGCTATTGATATAAGCAATCCACAATCTATAAAATCTTTCCAGTGGAATGTGTCTCAAACAGCTATGACAACCAGTCCAGTTCCTGGCCTTCACGTGATATTGGGTCAGGCGGAATTGTTATCACTGACAAGAAAAGGGGCGAAAACGAGCAACTGGCGCCTAAACCAGTAAGCTTCAGACAAGAGGGGCTCGTTAGCTTTTGCTGGAAACCCACCTAGAAGAATAAAACTGAGAATCCATATCTCTGCTGCCTTGCGTCTATACCTAAACATGGGAAAGGCTTTGGGAGTCGACAATGAGGAGAAATCGGGAGCCAGTGACCCTTAGGAAGCTTGCAGCAAGAAATGAGAACCTGCAACGTCACTGATCGAAAACTGTATCAGTACCCGCCATTCCATTGGACACTTCCGCTGCGTGGAAAGGGGCTACCGTGTAGGCGCGGTGGCTGAGTGGTAACGCTTCTGAACCATGGGGTCCTTGGTTCGAATCTCAGTGAAAACTGGGATTTTGAATCTCGGAATCTTTAGGGCGCCCCTGAATCCAACCAGCTCTAACCTAGGGAAAAGTAAAGGCGGTTGGTCGTTGTGTTGGCCACACGACACCCTCGTTAACCGTGGGCTACAGAAACAGATTACTTTTACATCATCTGCCCTATAGATCGCAAGATCTGAAATGGGAGGGGAGGGAGCATAACACTAACCTGCAACAAGACAACCTGTGGGAATTTGTTTGAAACGTGGCAACGAGCTATTGGTCTAAACGGCCTACAGCTTGTGACGTCGCAGGTCAGTGTTGAAGCCTTCAATAACGATTGGTCTCGGTCTGATACCCTGAATCACTGGACAGCTACGCCGCAAGGGTAATGAGACGTTCCTCTTCCTACTTCACAACATTTTGAAAGGAAAAACTAAAGTTAAGAACAGTTCTAAATATTTATTAGATCTAATTCCCGGGTCTCTTATTTTGTCTAATTACAACTTCGTCACTTTCTTTCCTCATAAAAGATTCGATACTACGTTGTTGAAATTAAACTTGTTGTTATGGAGTGTGTGTCAGTGTTTCTATAGTGACGGTGAGAGTTAATGATTGGTGGGAGACTATGCCGTGTGAATGATTCAAGATAAGCGGAACTGTCGTAATCTGTCTTAGCACGGCCAGACGACTCTTGATTGCCAGAGTGAAAAGACGTGTTTTGTAGTGAGTTAGATTTTGTTCAAAATACTATTTTATATTATTACTAAAGTCTACATTTATTTCATTTCAAGTTGAATTTGTCTATATTGTAATAAGCGTTATATTTAGTTTTATTGACAAAGAACTTATTCGTAATGCCAGGACCGGATTTAGATTTGATAAGGCCCTAAGCTATTTGAGATATGGATCCCCTTGTAAAAACATTTTTCTCCAATACAATATTAAGGGTAGTGAAACAAAAAATGGAAGAAGGATCCATACATTCATTTTAATCTTTTTTTTCTTGTTGTTTAGAACTTCTGGGAAAATCTTTACAAATATGACTGACGTCTCAACATGTATAATTTTGACATCTAGATCTTAGTTGAAATCTTATAGGAAAATGATCATGGTGTGGTCTTACACGTCCATTGTCACGTGGTGCGAATCAAACACTACAAAGATCAAGGAGTAACATTTTTTAGGTTAGTTTTTTCTTAAAAGGAGTAACCTATAGAATCCAGAAAATCATATGTAGTAAAAACTATATATTTTATAATACATATAAGGGATTTTCACACTAAAAGTTAATAGCAACTATCTGTTCTTTGTTAATACTTTTGAGTTTTTAAGGTCCCGTTGACTTCTTCAGAGACATACATTGAACAAAAAAAATTATCTATTATCATTGATTGGTACACAACTGTAACATGTGTACAGATTTAAAAAAATAATTTGTTTATTCTGACATTTTATCATTCGCCCCCCCCCCCCTTTTATGGGTGTTGTCCGGTGCGCCCGCACTTCTCAATTTACCCTAGCGACGCCACTGCTAGACCGGAATACTCTTCCTTTGTAAAGGGAAGTATGAAGCGTACTAGCCAATTAGAGCTGTTTCTTTATTACTTTTTTTTTCTCAATTGTTTGCATGTTGACGTGAGTGTCATGAAGTCGCACAATGACAAATTTCATGTTGTCTAGCTCCAACAGATGAACATTCATTGAACAAGCCGGTAGCATTGGAACCGACAAGAACCGGACAGAGAGAAAGCCATCGTCTATCTCCGTTCACCCAACCCAAGATACATTTGCATCCAACTAAGCATGAGTGTTCATACAACCAAACATTGGTAATGGTTACGCCACTGGTTCAAACATTGATTACAGTTTGTAAGATTTTTAAAAAGTACACCTGGAGCAGTCATTTATAAAGGCGTGGCATCTCGAAGAGGTCATGTCATTTACATCCCACAGTCTGCAATTACTCTCTGTTTAACTTCAAAAAAGGAGGGGGAAAAGTCAACTAATGTTTTCGCCTAAACCCCGCCTCTGCTCTGGAGGAAGGTAAAGTTGATTTATTCTCGGAAGCTCCACCCAGTGTCATATATTTTCATATAAGGAAACAAATACCACGTGGACAACTTTTATCCAACCAGATAAAGACTGCACATCACTCGGCAATTTTTGGCTAAAAATGCCAGAAAGTGAAACGCATTTTTACATTCCCTCTATTCAAGTGAGTGGAACCTTATGGGTGAGGAAATAGTGGGTGGACGTGATTCTCGAAAACTGCTCTAAGGATATTTCCAGAAATTTGACAGTTAAAATGTATATCGATGGGGAAATAATGACTAGCTCGTTGGTCAGACTGGGAAAAAACAACGATGATTCAAACATCTAAGCTTATCTTATATAATACAGACGTTACTTCAAAAAAGAAGATGATTACGTCCTACGCGTCATGCATTTAGTCATGCATATTAACCAATGACTTAAATTCAGCCAAGTCACTGGTTTTCCTGGCTAGCTCAGGCAACCCATTCCATGCTCTAATAGCACTAGGGAATGAGGAGTAGGCTATTTGTACAAATTTGTCCTAGCATATGGGACGAGGAATGTGCCTTTATCTTTGTGTCTTTCAGAGTATTTTATTAAATTTTATTTTATCTGGAAGACAAAATTAATTTTTATAATCTCTTTGTAAGCTGTGATTTTTCAATATGGCGTCTTGAAATTGTTTATTTTCTTTTTATTTTAACGTTTTTCCCACAATCTTCCTCCCTTGAGTTTCTTACGTTTTTCTTAAGATTCCATTATATCGTCACTAGATTTCTGCTTATCGCTTTCTCTTCTTTTACTCTCTCTCTCTCTCTCTCTCTCACTGTATTTTATTGCTGCAAGAATCTAAACTAGCTCTTAAAATCAAAATGTAAACAAAGTGCAGATTACTCTGATTTTTTGTTTACTTAAACGTGAAAATCTCTAATAGATAAATCAAGATAAGATATAAAAAAAAAATAATCTCCGCAAAGAAACGAAGCATAAATACAATAAATTTAAGTTGCGAAAGGAAGTTTATGTGAAACAAGGAAAAAACAACTCAGTGTTATCCACGAACATAAAACCAAACAACCTAGATCTAGTTTAAATTTAAACCAATGGAAATCTACATCAACAAGAAAATTGTCTCAGCGCTAACAAGTATGAACAAATAAAATCGACCCATTTCTTCCCCCCACCCCCCGTTCAATTTTACTTGAATCCCAAGTGACATTTTTAAAAGAAGACAATGAGGTTATTGTGACTTAAGGTATTTCGAAATAGTTTCTGATAGAATATTTTTTTGTTAGTGCCGTAAAAAAATGGTGCTAAAATTTGGAATGCCCTTGCTGTAATTCGGTCACACTTAAAAATTTTTTTTTTTTTGTCAGCAGATGGTTTTAAAGAGAAAGAAATTGGGGTGGGAATTTAAAAAAAAAGTTGCGTTCAAAATTTTGTTTCGTATTCTTTGCTATATACTATAATCGTAGACATAAATAAATATAGACTGGCCGATTAAAGAGTTTTATGAAACAAAAATTTGTGACTTGCAATGTTGTGTACTTTATTATACAGCATTTATGGGCAGTATAAAAGTTAAGTATTCATATCTATTTCAGCCGTAACCTATATAAGTATTACAATATTTTCACTAGTGTTTTTTTTTAATTCTCTCAGCGTGAAGATCATGCAATTTTTCATAATTCGGAAATCCGAATACAATAGATATACATGTTTTCAAGTTACATGAAGTTACTTCCTTTTTCCAGTCTATATTTATTTATGTCTATGACTATAATATAATATAACTTCAATATACCTTTTTCGTTTTTAAAAAATACACTTTTTGTTTAACTTCACTCTCGTTTTGTGTTGAAAACATTATTGGAGATTTTCACGATAGATGAATGAGAATAAGGGACGCTCAATTAAACTGCACTATTGTCAACTAAATAAAACAAACTTTAGCTATAAAATTTAGGTATAATTTAACAATATTTCAATGAATTTCCTTTTGTTACGTGCGCATGTTATTGTAAATGTGAAATGGTGCGAATGCGTGTTGAAAGGGAAGGAGAACCAAGATGGAGAAATAGAAACGAAATAGTGTTCTAGTGTTCATGGAAATTAAAATGAGTTATAAACGATGACGTTGTTGTTTTAGTGTTAATTTTCTGTTCAAAGAGTCTCATCTTAGAAAGGAACGTATCAATCTCCTTATTACCCATAATTAGTTGCCCATTTGTTTTTACACAAGTTTTAAAGTTGTAAAGTCTAATGCTTCCTCCATAGTGAAATCCTTTTGTGCTTTAAACGGGAGAGCCTAACAAATTTGATTCTACGGCGCTAAAAAAAATTCACATATTATCACATATCCATAGACTTATATATAGGCCTACTACTCAATCACATATCCATAGACTTATATATACTACTCAATCACATATCCATATACTTATATATACTACTCAATCACATATCCATAGACTTATATATACTAGTCAATCACATATCCATAGACTTAGATATACTACTCAATCACATATCCATAGACTTAGATATACTACTCAATCACATATCCATAGACTTATATATACTACTCAATCACATATCCATAGACTTATATATATACTAGTCAATCACATATCCATAGACTTATATATACTAGTCAATCACATATCCATAGACTTATATATACTGCTCAATCACATATCCATAGACTTATATATACTACTCAATCACATATCCATAGACTTATATATACTAGTCAATCACATATCCATAGACTTAGATATACTAGTCAATCACATATCCATAGACTTATATATACTACTCAATCACATATCCATAGACTTATATATACTAGTCAATCACATATCCATAGACTTATATATACTAGTCAATCACATATCCATAGACTTATATATACTAGTCAATCACATATCCATAGACTTATATATACTACTCAATCACATATCCATAGACTTATATATACTACTCAATCACATATCCATAGACTTATATATACTAGTCAATCACATATCCATAGACTTAGATATACTAGTCAATCACATATCCATAGACTTATATATACTAGTCAATGACATATCCATAGACTTATATATACTAGTTAATCACAAATCCATAGTGTTATATATACTACTCAATCACATATCCATAGACTTATATATACTAGTCAATCACATATCCATAGACTTATATATATTACTCAATCACATATCCATAGACTTATATATACTAGTCAATGACATATCCATAGACTTATATATACTAGTCAATCACATATCCATAGACTTATATATATATTACTCAATCACATATCCATAGACTTATATATACTAGTCAATGACATATCCATAGACTTATATATACTAGTCAATCACATATCCATAGACTTATATATATATTACTCAATCACATATCCATAGACTTATATATACTAGTCAATGACATATCCATAGACTTATATATACTAGTCAATCACATATCTTTTCAAATGCATTGCCTATCAACTCTTCCTAAATTTTATACAACGGATAGACCAAAATTTGTTTTTCCCCCGCTTTGTATGAAAATCTCCAGCGTAATTAAAAATCATAGATCAGTCAGCCATTACGATAAACTACGAAACAAAAAGTCTATTCCGTAGTGTGGCTAGTTTGGGCAAGAGTGGTGCGGACCAATTTGAGTGACATTTTAATTTGTGCGAAAGTTCACATTTTTAGCGGCCCCGAAGGGGGAATAGTGGCAACCCCCGAATGGGGAATAGACGCTATTAGTTTTGTGTGGTCTGTCTGCCCGTCCGCCCCGTTTAGATCTCGTAAAAAAAAAGAAAAGATATTGAAAATCAGACATCATAATATTTTAGACCATCCAAAGTTCTGATGCAACGGCTACTTTTTTCTTTTCTGAAAGTGAAAAATTTAATTTATAAAATCAATTATGCAAGCGTTTTTTTTATCGAATTACACAATTTTTACAACTTTTCACTATTAATAGTAACAAACACGGGAGGTTATTTAGTAAGGGAGATGACTATTTCCCTTATTTTTAACGCATTTATGCAAATGGTTATATATTTTTTTTTGTTAAAAAATTATGTTTACAATTATATTGCTAAGTTAAGTACGTTCTGTCATACTTACTACATTTCCCCCCCCCCCAAAAAATGTTTACTTTTATTTTGGAAGAGAAAAAATCTATTTAGCATGCATTATAAGTGGAAGATAATTTTAAACAATTAATTAGTAGTGTTTTTTTATATTATCGCGTGAACTGCAATGTAGTATTGCAACGATAGAATACTGAACTAGAGGAAGGGGATTTTTTTTTTCTACGGAAATGTTTTTTTTTTCCTTGAGGCTTTGAATAAGAGATTGGCCCTTTACAGAACAATCAGATCAATTATATAATTATTATGTGACATCAGCTAGGCCAGGTTCACACACATTTAACTTCAGCTTCACTTTCAGCAATCCCTTGGTCTGCTGGACAGTTTGGGCACCATACAAGATCTCCCATTCTTCTTTCTCCATTCTTCTGTCATTTGCCTTTGATAGCATTTCATTCTTATATTCTTTCTGAAAACATAGAAACCTGCCTTTTTACCTGCCTCAGTGGACCACCAAGGGGGCCGATTTTGAGTTTGTGGTCGCACACAAACTGTCTTTGTAACCTTGTTTAAATAAGGAATTGACTCTTGCTGATATTGGAACTAGTTTCTATATGTTTAATAATAAAAGTAGAAAAGT